>NC_134689.1:397112565-397265065 GCF_050947455.1 Rhinoderma darwinii | reverse complement strand
CTTCTGACACGTAAACATGTTATCAAGTTGAGACGTGGAATGTCCTCCGGCACTGTGGAAGTGACTGTCCTCACGTAGCCACATCTACAGCATGTTCTGAGGGTGATGGCATTTGTAGATGTGGGCTGTTATGTGGTTGTGTTGCAGAAAATAAGACTCGGCTCCCAGACTCCTGTATCCAGTATAGGAGCTTATACGGAAATACTCCCATTTGTTGTGATAGGAGTCCTATTGCAAGGCTCCCGTTCTGAATAGTGGGGCCTAGAAGGCAGGGTGCGCAGTTCTGCCTTCATCCAGTTTATGTACTGTGCGCAGCACTGACAATGGGAGATCCATGTTTTGCCTCCACAAAACGAGACAATCGGCTAATAGTATACGATGAACCTTTGCAAATTTTTTTTTTATGGGTCCAATTAATCTAAAATAAAAATGAAAAAACTCAAATCAAAATCTACTGTTTTGTGTCTACAGCTCCTATGCAGAACTATCATGTCTCCATGGTTACAGACTACAAACTGACCTCGTGTGTAGTCTGATCCTACAATTGTTCCTTTCTTTCCGCTGCCTTTATCTTGCTAACCTAATCTTCCTAATCTAGACAGGGGTTCAAATGGAAGCAAGAAACAAATGATTGCAGAATCCGACTACGCAGGGTTTGTTTGTAGTCTGTAACCATGAAGACATATTTGTAATTTTTAATCAAGGCTATTTGCAAAGTTGCTTTCTTCTTCCTTCTTTTTTTTTTTTTTCTTCTTTTCATTGGAGCAATAAACTGTACTGCATCTCTGCTGGAGATCTAATAAGAACTGATAACCTTTTTTTTATTTTTGTTTTTCCTTTCAGGCCGACAATGATAAAGTACAGAATTAATAACATACGAGAGCTGGTGGGACATAAGGTTAATTTGCAGATGGTATATGACAGCCCTATATGCCGCCTGGACTCCTAAGGAGAGGACCATGAATATTTTTCTGATACGGGATAAAAAATTATTATATTTGAATATTTTGGGGCTCTGTACTTGGAGTACTAACTGTTCCATGATGACTATTCGCTGCACATTTCTTACTCTCTTTTTAATGGGGGATTTAGTAAAACCTTTTTGGGACTTGTACAGTTGTCCAGAGTTTATAGGCAGCACCCCGTTTGTATCAGTCGTCTATTTTTTTTAAATAATTGATAATGGGTTAAAATGCTTTATAAATCTTCAGGAACACTCCTGAAAAAAACCTCATACACTGTGTCATGCCTAGTGCAGTGCATGAGGGGGCGGTGCATGACACTGTTTTAAAGATAAGTCATGCTCTGCCCCCTCAGGTTCTGCACTAAACAAAAAAGTATATCTGTTTTTCCAGGTGAGCTGCTTTTAGGCCCCATGCGCACGACCGTAATTACGGACCCATTCAATTCTATTGCGCACGGGAAGGTGTCCATGTCGTAGAAAGGCTCCGCAAAGATGGGACATGTCATAATTTTTTTTCCTTTTACGGACCGTGCTCCCATATTTTATATGGGAGCTCGGCCCGCAAATGCGGATGGCTGTCCGCGGCCGGCTGTGCCTGAAATTACAGGCCGTGATTACGGGCACGGTCGTGTGCATGTTGCCTAAGAGCCGGGTCTGGAAATAAATGTTTAGTATAACTAGTCATATCAGACCTGGAGGGGGGTGGGATATTTATTTATATACATTTCTTAGCGCCTCATCCTTTTATCTTTATGACCAGTGGTTCTGGGTTCAGTACAACTTACATAAGGGAATATTGCAGAGTGGAGTATGTAACTACAGCCGCTCTGTCGCTGTGCAGATTATCACGTTGTTTTTATGGAAATAAATACAAATTTCTGGCATTTATTAAATGTTTTTATATTTTTTTTTATTTTAAAAAAATCACATTATGCGACAAGTTTATGAAAGTTCCTACGTATGCCTAGTACTATAAATGGCTATGTGACATACCACATGGTGATACCAATAGAGGACCTATGTGACATGGAGTCTGCCCTTCCCACCATAGGGTGACACAGGAGGGAGGAGCTATATGACATGGAGTCTGCCCTTCCCACCATAGGGTGACACAGGAGGGAGGAGCTATGTGACATGGAGTCTGCCCTTCCCACCATAGGGTGACACAGGAGGGAGGACCTATGTGACATGGAGTCTCCTCCTCCTACCGCAGGGTGACAGATAGGAGGGGGAAGCTTTGTCACATGGAGTCTGCCCCCCCAAACCACAGGGAGACACTGGCTATACCTATAGGTTGGGTTATAATGCAAAAACTTAGGAACTGTGAAGGAAAAATAAACCTTAAAAGCAAAAATATTTAATAACCGTTAAAGGGACCCTGCAAGTTCATACAAAGCAGCTTCATAGGCGGCAGTTTAGAAGGGTGGTGCTTTCTAATATGCGTCATGTTCCAATTCTGCCTCCATACTCCATGCGTGCTTATAGGGGTTGTGTCGACATAGCTGTATAAGGTCTTGTTTTTTGCGGGACAAGTTGTATTTTTTAATACCACCATTTTGGGGTACATAGAATTTATTTAACTTTTGTTGGGGGGGAAAAGAAAAAAAAACAATTTCGGCACTTTTTTTTTTGCGTCCTATATTTACGCAGTTTACCATGTGGTATAAATAACACAAAAACTTTATTCAGCGGGTTGTTTGATTGCAACGATACCAAATTTATATAGTTTTCTTATGTTTTACTACTTTTACACAGTAAACACTTTTCCTTTTTTTTTTTTTTTTCAACGTTATTTGTTTTTGTCTCTGTCTGAAGAGCCACAACTTTTTTTTTTTCCGCCGCTGCATCTGCATGAGGGCTTTTTTTTTGCGTGGCGACTTGTAGTTTTTATGGGTACCATTTTGTCCGTGTAAAACAGGCATTAAGGGTATGTTCACACATTTACTAAAAACTTTCCAAAATACGGCCGTTTTTGGAGCGGTTTTTCTACAAAGTCAATGAAAATGGCCGAAGTGACATGCACTTCTTTTTCGCAGGTGGTTTTTTACGTGGCCGTTTTGAAAAACAGCCATGTAAAAAAAAACTGCACGTCGGAACAGAACGCCGTATTTCCCATTGCAATCAATGGGCAGATGTTTGGAGGCGTTCTGCTTCCGATTTTTCGGCCCGAAAATAGCCCATATGAACATACCATAACTAGAGGAAGACCTGGGGGCCTTTATTCGGCACCTTGCGATCACATGGCAGGGTGCCGGTGAGTTGAGAGAGGGTGCCCCCTCCCTCCAAAACCACTCCGATGCGGCGCTCGCTATTGAGTGCCGCATCTGAGGGGTTAAACGAGCGGGATAAATACTGATATCGATTCCGCCTGTTCGGGCAGGTCTGCTCCCAGCCCTCCACTACCTCTGTCATTGCCTCGCTGCGGGACAACTGTCCTGTACTGTAATCATGTTTTCAGTACGGGACAGAAGCTCCACAGAGAGGCAGGGACTCCTAGCGTCATACATAACTATGATGCCAGGAGCCCGGCTCCCTGCAGTGTGTTCGGTTCGGGACTTGCGGCCGAAATACGTTCCGTCATCTACGGACCGAACGTGCTCCTGTGAATCCAGCCTCAGATGTTCATTGTCAACCGCATTGATCGAACCGGTTTATCTCGAAGAAAATGTTTTATGTCCATTAGGCTGAAGGAGTCATGACTGGGGTAGAGGGCACAAGAATATCTGTATATAAAAAAAATAAGATTTTCTCAATGGTTACTCCACAATCTGGAATAGTTCACCGACCGCAAGGATCTTGGGGAAAAAATAAAATATGGTTTGGGTTTGTGTTTCCTCTTGTCATCTGCAGCACCAAGATCTATGAAAAGGCCTCATTCACTCATTTTAGACTGCTCTGACTACTGGGAGTCAGGTGTGGACTATGACGTAAGTCCTTATGCCCTCACCCACGGACATCACAGTTGGATTTATCTGTAGGGGACACAAGGACTGCTGGTAACATGCAGGGACCTCTGAATAATGTTGCATGTGACGGAGTCGGAGTCCCCTTTAACCGTGGTCAAACACTTTGCAGGGAAGCTTTCCTCTGGCCACAGTCTCTGCCGTGTGATGTTGGTAGGTGTGAGAGGCTAGTAGGAGTCTCGTGGTTTGAACCAATAGATACACACACCTCAGGCTGATCCGGCAAGCAGTAAATATTCATTTTGTCTGCAGACACTGGCAGGAGGGATTTCCTCATGGACGGCACCGCTTCATGCGCTGGGTATTCCTTACTTTCTGTCTGGGGGCCCAGGATGCAGTCTGTAGAAGATATGAAAATACATGTAGGAATAAATAGGAAGCACTGGAAAAAAAAACGATTTGAGCAGGTTGGGCTTTGTTCACACAAACTTCACGCCGTTCCTTAAAATGGACCCATGACCGTTATGCTGAGTCCGTTTCAGATACCAGCAGATGCGGAAGGACCCCGAATGATTTTTAAGCTGACACGAACTCTTCAGCCGCTTTGTTCTAGCGATCGGTGGGGGTCTCAGTGCTCGGACCTCCACCAATCCCAACTTCTGACATGTCACTATGACATGTCGGAAGTTTGTCATACGTTTTGCTACACTTTAAGGTTTTTACCTCCTTTCACTCCGATAGTTCCCATCTTTGAGAATATTAAACAGGTCAATTCCCTTCACGTCTTCTATCGTGAACCCGCCTTTGTGGTGGGTGGTGATCAAATTGAATTGTCTAGATGTTTCCAGATGTTTGAAAATGTATCTTGTCAGGTCCCAGGATATCGGGAAGGTTGAGAATTGGATCCACCGGCGTCTGTGAAAGCTCATTCCACCTCCTGGGCGGAAAATAAAATTCATTCTACTGAATCATGTTTGTAGTGCGGCCGCTTGGAACTCACGCCAGAAAACCATTATTGGTGGAATTTCCGAATTTCTATTTTCCCTTAGTCCTAACATCAGCACAAACTTCTCTCCCCATTAATTTGTCATTATTGTGCTGCTATCAGGACTAATGGAAACCAGATTAGCGTTAGAAATTATCCAACTTACCTTTTACACTGTCCAATCCGTGCTAATAGTCACTGTTTAAAGACCACACCCTATTAATGGTAAAGACTTGTCCACACATAATGGAATTGTTGCAAAAAATTTCTGCAGCAATTCCGTTGAATGTAGCAGACAATCCGCTACGGAAAGAACGCAGCATTTCCTCTGTTTTTTACTGCAGAAAACGGTGGGTATTTTTCTGTGTTTTTGTCAATGTTGGGAGATGGGGACGACATCTCAGAAAAACTCAGCAATTCAGTCCACTTTCTGCAGCAGGAATTGATGTGCTGCGGTACAAAAAATACGCTCTGCGGGTCAATTTCGGTTTGGGATTTTTACGCAGCGTGTGGATGAGATATGTTAAATCTCACCAACTTTGCTGCTACTGTATTCTGCTGGGAAAATACACAGAATTTCCGCTACACGTGGACAAGCCCTAACAGCCAGTTGTCAATTTATTTATTTGTTTCAAGGAGCAATGGCACATTTGCTACAGAATTATTTCAGGAAGGATGCAAGTGTTTACTAAGGCTAAGTTCACATCTGCGTCGTCCATTCCGTTTTTCTTTTCAATCATAGCAGAAAAACTAAAATAACGGCATGCCAGATCCGTTGCCCAACGGACCCCATTGACATATAATGAAATCCATCTTGTTCTGTCATGACGTCTGTCTTGTTGATGGGAAGTACAGCGCTCCATGTTGCACTTTTTTTCCGGTTAAATATGAGAAAAATCTGCAACGCAGATGTGAACTTAGGCTAAAAAAGACATCAAAAGAGAGGGCTGGTCCTCTTTACTACACTACACCAGACAGCCGACAGCTCCTCTATACTACACCACACCAGACAGCCGACAGCTCCTCTATACTACACCACACCAGACAGCCGACAGCTCCTCTATACTACACCACACCAGACAGCCGACAGCTCCTCTATACTACACCACACCGGACAGCCGACAGCTCCTCTATACTACACCACACAGGACAGCCGACGGCTCCGCTATACTACACCACACAGGACAGCCGACAACTCCTCTATATTACACCACACAGGACAGCCGACAACTCCTCTATACTACACCACACCGGACAGCCGACAGCTCCTCTATACTACACCACACAGGACAGCCGACAGCTCCTCTATACTACACCACACAGGACAGCCGACGGCTCCGCTATACTACACCACACAGGACAGCCGACAACTCCTCTATATTACACCACACAGGACAGCCGACAACTCCTCTATACTACACCACACCGGACAGCCGACAGCTCCTCTACACTACACCACACAGGAGAGCGAATGGCTCCTCTATACTACACCACACAGGACAGCCGACAGCTCCTCTATACTACACCACACAGGAGAGCCGGTAGATCCTCTATACTACACCACACAGGAGAGCTGACAGATCCCCTATACTACACACAGAAGAGCTGACTGGTCCTCTATACTACACCACACAGGAGAGCTGACAGATCCTCTATACTATACCACAAAAGACAGCTGACAGATGCTGTTTACTACACCACACAGGAGAGCTGCCAGATCCTCTATACTACACCTCACAGGAGAACTGGCTGGTCCTCTATACTACACCTCACAAGAGAGCTGACAGAGCCTCTGTACTACACCACACAGGAGAACTGACAGATCCTCTGTACTACACCACACAAGAGAGCTGACAGCTCGTCTATACTACACCACACAGGAGAACGGACAGTTCCTCTATATTACACCACACAGGAGAGCTGACAGCTCGTCTATACTACACAACACAGGAGAGCTGACAGGTCCTCTATACTACACCACACAGGAGAGCTGACAGGTCCTCTATACTACACCACACAGGAGAGCTGACAAATCCTCTATACTACACCACACAGGAGAGCTGACAGATCCTTTATACTACACCACACAGGAGAGCTGACAGATCCTGTTTACTACATCACACAGCAGAGCTGACAGATCCTCTATATTAAACACCAGAGAGCTGACAGAGCTATACTACACCACACAGTAGAATTGGAAGGTCCTCTATACCACACCACACAAGAGAAACCACACAGTAGAACTGGAAGGTCCTCTATACCACACCACACAAGAGAGCTGACAGATCACACCACACAGGAGAGCTGATAGATCCCGTTTACTACACCACACAGGAGAGGTGACAGATCCTCTACACTACACCTCACAGGAGAGCTGACAGATCCCCTATACTACATCACACAGGAGAGCTGACAGATCCTCTATACTACACCACACAGGAGAGCTGACGTGTCCTCTATACTACATTACACAGGAGAACTGAAAGCTCCTCTATATTACACCACACAGGAGAACTGGCAGGTCCTCTATACTACACCACACAGGAGAGCTGACAGCTCCTCTATACCACAACACACAGGAGAGCTGACAGATCCTCTATACTACACCACACAGGAGAGCTGACATATCCTTTATACTACACCACACAGGAGAACTGGCAGGTCCTTTATACTACACCACACTGGAGATCTGACAGATCCTCTATAGTACACCACACAGGAGAACTGGCAGGTCCTCTATACTACACTACACAAAAGAGCTGACAGCTCCTCTATACTACACCACACAGGAGAGCTGACAGCTCCTCTATACCACAACACACAGGAAAGCTGACAGATCCTGTATACTACACCACAAAGGAGAGCTGATATATCCTATATACTACACTGCACAGGAGAGCTGACAAATCCTATACTACACCACACAGGAGAGCCGACAGCTCCTCTATACTGCACCACACAGGACAGCAGAGAGATACTCTATACTACACCACATAGGACAGCTGACAGATCCTGTATGCTATACCATAAAAGAGAGCTGGCAGATCCTATTTACTACACCACACAGGGGAGCTGACAGATCCTCTACACTACACCACAAAGGAAAGCTGACAGATCCTTTATACTACACCACACAGGAGAGCTGACAGATCCTCTATACTACACCACACAGGAGAGCTGACAGATCCTCTATACTACACCACACAGGAGAGCTGACAGAACCTCTATACTACACTACACAGGAGAATTGACCGATCCTCTATACTACACCACACAGAAGAACTGACAGATCCTCTATACTACACCACACAGGAGAGCTGACAGATCCTCTGTACTACACCACACAGGAGAGCTGACAGATCCTCTGTACTACACCACACAGGAGAGCTGACAGCTCGTCTATACTACACCACACAGGAGAGCTGACAGATCCTCTATACTACACCACACAGGAGAGCTGACAGATCCTCTATACTACACCACACAGGAGAATTGACCGATCCTCTATACTACACCACACAGAAGAACTGACAGATCCTCTGTACTACACCACAAAGGAGAGCTGGAAGATTCTCTATACTACACCACACAGAAGAACTGACAGATCCTCTGTACTACACCACAAAGGAGAGCTGGAAGATTCTCTAAACTACACCACACAGGAGAGCTGACAGCTCCTCTATACTACACCACACAGGCGAACTGACAGATCCTCTATACTACACCACATAGGAGAGCTGACTGTTCCTCTGTACTACACACAAGAGAACTGACAGCTCCTCTAAACTACACCACACAGGCGAGCTGACAGATCATGTATACTACACCACACAGGAGAGCTGACAAATCCTCTATACTACACCACACAGGAGAAGTGACAGATCCTCAATACTACACCTCACAGGAGAGCCGACAGCTCCTCTATACTACACCACACAGGAGAGCCGACAGATCCTTTATACTACACCACAAAGGAGAGCTGGCAGATCCTCTATAATACAACACATCGGAGAGCTGACAGCTCCTCTATACTACACCACACAGGATAGCTGACAGATCCCCCATATTACACCACACAGGAGAGCTGACAGATCCGGTTTACTACACCACACAGTAGAGCTGTCAGCTCGTCTAAACTATACCACACAGGAGTGCTGACATATCCTCTATACTACACCGCACAGGAGAATGGACAGCTCCTCTATACTACACCACACAAGAGAGCTGACAGCTCCTCTATACTACACCACAAAGAATAGCTGGCAGATCCTCTATACTACACCACACAGGACAGCTGACATGTCCTCTGTACTACACCACACAGGAGAGCTGACATGTCCTCTGTACTACACCACACGGGAGAGCTAACAGATCCTCTATACTACACCACGCAGTAGAGCTGACAGATCCTCTATACTACACCACGCAGGAGAGCTGACAGCTCCTCTATACTACACCACGCAGGAGAGCTGACAGCTCTTTACTACACCACACAGGACAGCTGATATGTCCTCTGTACTACACCACACAGGAGAGCTGACATGTCCTCTGTACTACACCACACAGGAGAGCTGACAGATCTTCTATACTACACCACACAGGAGAACTGGCAGGTCCTCTATACTACACAACTTAGAAGAGCTGACAGATCCTCTATACTACACCACTCTGGAGAGCTGACAGGTCCTGCATAGTACACCACAAAGTCGAGCTGACAGATCCTGTATACTACAACACAAAGGAGAGCTAAAAGATCCTCTATACTACACCACATAGGAGAATGGAGAGCTCCTCTATATTACACCACACAGGAGAGCTGACAGATCCTGTATACTACACCACAAAGGAGAGCTGACAGATCCTCTATACTACACCACACTGAAGAGCTGACAGAGCTTCTATACTACACCAAGCAGGAAAACTGGCAGGTCCTTTATACTACACCACATAGGAGAACTGAAAGATCACACCACACAAGAGAGCTGACAGATCCTGTATACTACACCACACAGGGGAGCTGTCAAATCCTGTATACTACACCACACAGGAGAGCTGACAGATCCTATATACTACACCACACAGGAGAGCTGACAGATCCTCTATACTACACCACATCGGAGAGCTGACATTTTCTTTATACTGCACCACACAGGAGAGCTGACAGATCCTCTATACTACACCACACAGGAGAGCTGACATATCCTCTATACTACACCACAAAGGAGAGCTGACAGATCACTGCACTACTTTTCCGGTTAAATATGACTAAATCTGCTAAATGTGCAACGCAGATGTGAACAGAGGCTAAAAAAGACATGTCAAAAGAGATGGGTGTTCCTCTTTACTACACCACACAGGACAGCTGACATGTCCTCTGTACTACACCACACAGGAGAGCTGACATGTCCTCTGTACTACACCAGACGGGAGAGCTAACAGATCCTCTATACTACACCACGCAGGAGAGCTGACAGCTCCGCTATACTACACCACACAGGAGAGCTGACCACTCCTCTATATTACACCACACTGGAGAGCTGACAGATCCTGTATACTACACAACAAAGGATAGCTGACAGATCCTCTATACTACACCACACAGGAGAACTGGCAGGTCCTCTATACTACACCACACAGGAGAGCTGACAGCTCCTCTATACTACACCACACAGGAGAGCTGACAGATCCTCTATACTACACTACACAGAAGAGCTGACAGCTCCTCTATACTACACCACACCGGAGAGCTGACAACTCCTCTATACTACACCACACAGAAGAGCTGATATCTCCTCTATACTACACCACACAGGAGAGCTGATAGCTCTTGTATACTACACCACACAGGAGAGCTGACAGATCCTCTATACTACACCACACAGGAGAAATGACAGATCCTCTATACTACACCACAGAAGAGAGCCGACAGCTACTCTATACTACACCACATAGAAAATCTGATATCTCCTCTATACTACACCACACAGGAGAGCTGACAGCTCCTCTATACTACACAACACAGGAGAGCTGACAGATCCTGTATGCTACACCACACAGGAGAGCTGACAGATCCTGTATACTACACCACACAGGGGGAGCTGTCAAATCCTGTATACTACACCACACAGGAGAGCTGACATATCCTCTATACTACATCACACAGCTCCATTATATTACACCACATAGGAGAGCTGACAAATCCTCTATACTACACCACACCACACAGGAGAGCTGACAGATCCTGTATACTACACCACACAGGAGAGCTGACAGGTCCTCTATACTACACCACACAAGAGAGCTGACAGCTCCTTTATACTACACCACACAAGAGAGCTGATAGATCCTCTATACTACACCACACAGGAGAGCTGACAGATCCTCTGTACTACACCACACAGGAGAGCTGACAGCTCCTTTATACTACACCACACAGGAGAGCTGACATGTGCTCTATGCTACACCACACAGGAGAATGACATGTGCTCTATACTACACCACATCGGAGAGCTGACATATCCTTTATACTACACCACACAGGAGAGTTGACAGATCACTGCACTATTTTTCCGGTTAAATATGACAAAATCCGCTAAATCTGCAACGCAGATGTGAACAGAGGCTAAAAAAGACATGTCACTAGAGATGGGTGGTCCTCTTTACTACACCACACAGGACAGCTGACATGTCCTCTGTACTACACCACACAGGAGAGCTGACAGATCCTCTATACTACACCACACAGGAGAGCTAAGAGCTCCTCTATACCACACCACACCACACAGGAGAGCTGACAGATCCTGTATACTACACCACAAAGGAGAGCTAACAGATCCTCTATACTACACCACACAGGAGAGCTGACATATCCTCTATACTACAAAACACAGAAGAGCTGACATATCCTCTATACTAAACCACACAGGAGAGCTGACAGATCCCCTATACTACACAGGGGAGCTGACAGCTCCTCTAAACTACACCACAAAGGAGAGCTGACAGATCCTCTATACTACAAAACACAGAAGAGCTGACATATCCTCTATACTAAACCACACAGGAGAGCTGATAGCTCCTGTATACTACACCACACAGGAGAGCTGTCAGATCCTCTATACTACACCACAGAGGAGAGCCGACAGCTACTCTATACTACACCACATAGAAAATCTGATATCTCCTCTATACTGCACAACACAACACAGGAGAACTGACAGATCCTGTATACTATACCACACAGGAGAGCTGACAGATCCTGTATACTACACACAGGAGAGCTGACAGATCCTCTATACTACACCACACAGGGGAGCTGTCAAATCCTGTATACTACACCACACAGGAGAGCTGACAGATCCTCTATACTACACCACACAGGAGAGCTGACATATTCTCTATACTACATCACACAGCTCCATTATATTACATCACATAGGAGAGCTGATAGATCCTCTATACTACACCACACATTAGAGCTGACAGATCCTCTATACTACACTACACAGGAGAGCTGACAGGTCCACTTTAACAATGCCAATAGGTAAGTGGCATAAAGCTTGCCTTAGTGGGCCCCTGCATGGGCTATGATGTGTGCATTCTTAACATAAGAAAAGACAATCAATTTTTATGTACAACTTTACCTGCAATGTCATGTGCTAAGTCTTTGATGAGATGTCCAACGATAGCATATGCAGCAGCTGCCACGACCACAGCTGCCATGAGAAGATAGATGACATATCTAGGAAGAGGAATTAGCTCCATTTCCATAGGCTTGTAATCAGGATATGAGGGGTGTTCATTCGAGACAGAGTATTGGTATGAGGACTGTGGCTGAGTGCGGCTGACAGTAAAGTTAAATGTTGAACCAGGGACAATCTCCATTTCCTTAAGATAAAGACATAATGTTAGTCTTTTCAAGCTCTTAATACTGCTACCATTAAAGTTATTCCACTAGAAATCCTCCTTTAAACTTGGAGTACAAGCTTTGTAGAGCACAGATTACTACTGTACAAATCATCTGCATATAATTCTACCACCAAACTGCTTTTTTCACTTTCGAGTCGCACCCGTGCGGGACCCGTTTTTATGGATCCCTCATAAACTTGAGTCTATTGAGGGATCGGTAAAAACGGACGAAAATAGGACATATCCTATTTTTTCACGGGCTCTTTACACGGTCCGTTAAAACAATAGCCGTGTGAACAGCCCCATTAAATTGCATGGGTCCATGTGCAGCTTTTATTGTGGAAAATGCGCAGCATATTACAGTAGCAGCAGTATGAATAAGATTTGAACAAATCTCATCCACACGCAGCAGAAAACATCCGCCCAGAATCGTTCATAAATTGATCTGCGGTGTGGTTTTTGAAGCAGCATCATGTCAATTTATCCTGCGGAATCGCTGCTCTTTTGTTGCAGGAATTCCCCATTTAATTCAATGGGGAGATAAAACCCGCAACAAAGAGCCATGCGACTTTTGTGGCGGAAACCCTGCGATTCCACCGCAAAAATCGCAAATGAGAAAAAAAAGCTTTTCTTTATTTCAAATGATAAAAAAATCTTATACTTACCCGTGGCCGTAGTCATAGCGACGCAATCCTCTCTTCTGAGAGCAATCAAAGGCTGCAGCGGTCACATGGACTACAGCGTCATTCCAGGAGGCCAGGCTGCGCTCAGAAGAAAGGGACGCGTTGCCATGACAATGCCTGGGTGGTCAGCATGAACTTTTTATTCCAGCAGTATTTCTGCAGCAGATATTCCACCTATTCCGTGCAGTTTCCTGGACGGATACGCTGTGTACTTTTACACCTATGGTTGTGTTCAGATAGCACCGGTATCTTTGGGTGCTCGAGGTAGGGTCCCAACCCGGATGTAGGTTAAGAATTGTAGTCTGCACACCTTGATTGTGTTTCAAAAATTATATTTATTTGCTTCTCAGGATAAATGCCAGAGGCTGGGGTGCCCATGAAGAGCGGTAAGCCGCCGAATACAATTCATAGCAGCGCTACTACGCATTATAGATACAGATCGATCAAGTCCCCAGTACGGCTCAGTGCCCGACGAAGGTCTTACGACCGAAACGTTGACGTTGCACATATAGCCTCTGGCATTTATCCTGAGAAACAAATAAATATAATTTTTGAAACACAATCAAGGTGTGCAGACTACAATTCTTAACCTAGTGTACTTTTACACAGCGTATCCGCCCTGTGTGTAAATCATCACTTGTGTATGTTTCTTAAAGTGTAGCGATAAAAGTTACTCTCTTGCCCGATCTGACATCAGGTGTGAAGAGCCGAGGAAACTGTATGACACCAAGCAAGAATCGTGCACAGGTCTTATTTTAATTAAAAGAACCTGTTCACGCCCAGCTTGCAGTTACTGTTCTAAAAGCCCAATATCAGATCAGGCGGAAGAGTAACTTTTCAGCGACACTTTAATAGATTGTGTTACCAAACCTAAGACTGTAAAGGATCTGCCAGACACAGCTTCTGTGTCGACGCCCGTGGGTAATCAGTCTGCACCTGCTCCTAGGTCTGAGAGAGTGACACGATCTTCTACCAGTCATGCTGGGAGGCTGAGGAGTGGGAGAGCCTATCACAGCCTGGCCAGACAGAGCTAGCTCCCGCCCTCTGTCTATTTATACCTGCATTTCCTGCTCCTCCAGTGCCTGTGATTCTTTCCTGTTTCCTGGCTCTGCTGCTGCTATTATTATTGACCTTGCTTCATTTTGACCCTGGCTTTACTGACTACGCAACTGCTCAGCGATTTGTACCTCGTTCTCTCCTGGTTTGACTCGGCTCGTTCACTACTCTTGTTGCTCACTGTGTTGCCGTGGGCAACTGCCCCATTTCCCTTAGCTTCTGTGTACCCTTGTCTGTTTGTCTGTCATGCACTTATTGAGCGTAGGGATCGTCGCCCAGTTGTACGCCGTCGCCTAGGACGGGCCGTTGCAAGTAGGCAGGGACTGAGTGGCTGGTAGATTAGGGCTCACCTGTCTGTCTCCCTACCCCGTCATTACAAAGACACTTCTCACTGAACTATATATGTGTTTTTTATGTATTATTGTAGTGATCCCAAAAGTGTCAGACCTTGTTCACATAGTGCAGGTTTGCTACAGATTTTGCAATATTTTTTTAGGATCGGAACCTAAACAGAAGAAATATATAAAGGAAGGCCTTATAGGTCTACTCTCCTGGATCCAATTCTGGTTTCGGCTAAAAAAAAAAATGCCTGCAAAATCAGGAAATCTGCACTATGTGAATAAGGCCTTACTGTGGACCCCACAACTGTTCCATAACAGACGTATTGTGTATCTGACAATAAAGAGGCCTGAAAAATTCTACAATCCAAGTTAAACTTCTTACCCACTGGAACACTTAAAATTATTTGCCATTTTATAATTTTTACATCGGTGTAAATCACCAAAAGGAAATTATATTCTAAATAGGGAGAATTAAAATATCACTAGCAGTGTTATGGGTATTTTTATATATGTTAACCCAAGGGGCAATTGGGCTGAATGTCCCCAAAATGTTTACCCAGCCTAGCCACTATTTTCTGTGTACTATCTTATGGTGATAGATGTACAGATTTTTAGTGGGATAGTTTTTGATTATTTTTGGCTAAGCAGTAAATTACTTATCAGTAATATATATAGATCTCAATACTTCAGAAATACTTCTGCTATAGTGTGAATTCTTTGGTTATTTTTTGTAGTTTTACTTAGGCATCATGGCATTCTTGTGATGTATTTATATCACCAACAAACATTCAATTTTAATTGTAGGTGAAGTGTTTGTAAAGGTATTTTGCATTCACTGCATTCCCTATAGTTGTCTCAGTCATACTCCTGCTCTGTGTTTGCCCCGAAGTGCATTTCTCTGAGTTTCTGCTTCTTTTACTACATAATATTTAATTTACAGGATGAATAGCTATTCATTAAAAACTTAAATCAATGTATAATAATCTAAAAAGGGTCTAAAGGTGGATATATATGACAAATAGAAATACTATAGACAAAAATTTATTTATATAAGAAGCCTCAACTTTGAAACAATAATGACTGTAAGTCAAACCGTAAATAAAAAGATATACATTTCTTCTTGACATTGGAGGGACCAGTGATCTGTTCAAAGTACTAACACCATTGTTTGTAACTCATCACTACAGGTGAAATGACAGAAGCGATATGTAGGACTCCCAAAAATCCTATCTATCTATCTATCTATCTATCTATCTATCTCATATCTATCTATCTATCTATCTATCTATCTATCTATCTATCTATCTATCTCATATCTATCTATCTCATATCTATCTATCTATCTCATATCTATCTATCTATCTCATATCTATCTATCTCATATCTATCTATCTCATATCTATCTATCTATCTCTTTATCTATCTATCTATCTATCTATCTATCTATCTATCTATCTATCTATCTATCTATCTATCTATCTATCTAAAGTGGCCATTTGGCAGAAACAGCTGTTACTAAAGACCCCTGCCCTCCATTAAATCCAGTGGTGAAGCATCCATCTATCGTTCTAGCAACTGTTTATATTCAATTATACGACAAATTCCAAAACGGAATAATTCTAATTCTGAGGACATTAAACCAGCAATATACCTGACCTGACGTTCACAGTGACTACAATGTATGGTGGTAAATACACTCAGAGGATTCTAACAATTGGTTTGTTTGGTCAGGACAACATTACTCAGGTGTTCGAAGATGGCACAACCATGCACAAGATTGTAACCTCTTCAACCAAATATACCCTCTATCAGGTGTCCCACAAAGAATGGAGCAGGGTAATACTTACTGTTCGGCAAAGAGATAATAGTCCCTGATAGCCGAATGACAGGCTGCCTCCAGTCCTCTCTGGTCAGCTTATAGAGCAGATAAGGACTGCTTTCTCATTACTGTGTGCTGCTGGCAGAGCTTGTGATATAACCCAGGATTACAGGGCAAGACCCTCCCTGAGTGGTGATGCCAACTGTTACTACAGCTTACTGCCTCCATCACAATATGTTCTCATTATAATGTACAAGGCTACGTTTACATCTGTATTGAGGCCTCCGTCGCAGATTCTGTCAAATTAGAAGGGAATAAAGTGGTGCATTCAGCGCTATTTTTCACGTCAAAACGAAGGACGGCATGCTGGACCCCATTGTAAGTTAATGATATATGTACCCGACGAACTACATTGTAAGTCAGGCACTGATGGCATCCTTTGTACGACGGATTCTGCAGAGTATTGTGTCTTTCGTCATGGATGCAAGCGACAATGCAAGTGAGAACTGAGCCTTAAGGTCCTATTACACAGCACGACGAGGGCCGTGTAAACGATCACAGATCAACGAGACAGCTCGTTGATCGGCGCTCGTGTGCTCCTTTCACAAGGAGCTACTATAGAGATGAACGCTGATGACTCCGATCTCTCGCCCCCATACATTTCTATCATGTCGGCAGTGCATCTCCCTGTTTACACATGGAGATGTGCTGCCGACAACAATAATATTTTAGGCTGCGTAAACTAAACAATCAGCTGATGAACGATGCTCAATCATTGGCTGATCGCTGGCTAATTATCAGTAATGAGCGTTTTGTGAACATTCGTTTTCTCGATGATTGGCCGGAGTAAAACGGCCATTAGTCGTATAATGTTTCCTTTTCATATTTATCTTAAGGCTAGGGCTACACGGTGACTTTTGCCGTGACACAAGTCACGCGGCCAAAGATTGCTTTGTGCCCGTGTGCATCGCACGTAATTAATGTGGCTGCATTGTAAACCTTAGGTGATTGTGACAAGAAATCCAGCAGGTTTCATTCAATGTCTATACGTTGAATGAAAGCGTTGTACTTGGCTGTTTACGTAATTCCCGTATACTTTGAATAGAGTGGCAGTGTACGTTTGACAGCCGCTCCATTCAATGTCCTACTGACTGTGGGCGAGCAGTGAGGAGGAACAGGAGGCTTGGGACCCCTGTTCTCAGAATAATGATCACCTATCTCGGGGATAGGTGATAATTAGTGATTCTGGGAAAACCCTTTTAAGTGCATGTTTTTTGAGGTATACAAAATTTTATAGGGGGCACGATCTACAGGGGTCTCTCTGGCAGGCACTATCTATAGGGGGCAGAGTGTGTGTGTGTGTGTGTGTGTGTGTGTGTGTGTGTGTGTGTGTGTGGGACACAGTGTATGGTGTTATAATAATTAGAGGTCCGGTTTATGGCGCTATTATATTTAGGGGCGTAGTGTGTGGTATAATGAGAACTTTATCTTTGTTTATAGGTGTAGAAATTTTGGAAAAGTGAGAAGCTGAAGACATCTGAGCGGCAAACAGCAGAAATGGGCTGTGGCCGGGAGAAGTCATCATAGAGGTCTGGACCGGATGGAGAAAAAGAACTAGAATCTGAGACGTCACCGGTGAGTCACTTAATGTAAATGTTTATTCTGCCTCTAATCAGCACTGTATGATCTGCAGCGAGATGATGGGTGGTTTGATTATGATATGTTTTGTTTTTTTTGTGAAACAGCATCTCCTTACCATTGTTCGGGCCATGCTGGGAGCTGGAAACAAATTAGCGCAAACCTATATGGCATGGTTTGCCCTAAGTTGAGCTGTATTTGTGCTGGTGCTGTATATATGTACTGAGCTTGGTTCTGGTGTTGTGTATAGAACTATATTGCTTGTAAAATGTACAAATGTTTTTATGCTCGAGTTACATAAAAAGAAATGTGGAAAAGAAATGACACGTCATTGATTGGTAGAGAAAACAAACACGGCGAGGGGGAAGGAGATGTCGGGAAAGAGGTTGGAGGGGGGCGCCAAACGGAATCTTTGCCCCGGGTGCTGGAGAACCTAGCTACGCCTCTGGAGTACGGTCCGACAGATGAAGCCATGCCAAAATGCGGTGCCTAACTGGTGCACTATTTAGCCGTTAACAGTGTGGTATTACTGGCAAAAAAACTCATTCTTAGGCCCTGTTGATATAATATTAGAGCCCTACGTTCGAAGATCTCCTGGGCACATACACTAAACATATCCATCGGCCCCCATTCACCCTTCAAATGCCAAAAGAGTGTCACCGTGTGTTGGTAATTTTGCTATATAAAAAAAGCATAGCAGCTATTCTAAACAAAAGGATTCAGTAAAAAAAAAAAATTGAGATTATGGGCGAAGTATTCCACTGTATGTATATACAGTGGAATACGTCACAGCCTTCCATCAGAGGTATACATCAGGAAATCCTCCAGAGGTATACCTCTGAGGGAAGGCTTCAAGGCTCTACTGCTATGTGAACAGAGAGCATCAATTTTTTCAGGATTAGGCTACCGTATTTACACAATATATTGATATAGTGACACACAGTCCCTGGATAAAAAGTGCCCTTCTGTGCTCATGCCGTTTCCAGACAGTGCCATATAACACCCATTTACTACATACGGTGCATACATAGTATATCACCCAGATACATAGTACATACCACAATGCCTAGAGCAATGTTTCCAAGCCAAGTACCCCATACCAAAAAAAAAATGACCCCAAGGCTATGAACCCATGCTGTATTTTTAAAGGAGTATTTCCATAATTTACATTTATCACCTATCGACAGTATAGGTGATAAGTGTCTGATCATTGGGACCCCTATTGATTACTAGAACAGGGGTCCCGAGTCCCCTGTTCCTCGTCATTGCATGACCGCTGTCAGGAGAACTTTAAATGAGGTGGCAGACGAGCACGCGTGGTGCCATTCCAAGTCTATGGGGCTGACGGAGACAGTCAAGCACAGTGCTCCGTCAATCCCAAGAACATTGGAGTGGCAGAGCACATGCTCTGTGGGGGGCTCAGCACCCTCGGTCTAGTGATCGATGGGCCGTTGGACACTTAGCACCCCTCCTGTGAATGTGATAAATGTTGATTCTGGGAATACCCCTTTATATAGGTGCAGCACGGTGTGGGTACAGTGCATGTACGCCCTATGACATGTAACACCCCCTGGGGTAGCCATACCCCAGGTTGAGAACATGGGCCCTAAAGTTCCGAAATTTGCTCACATAGAGCCATATGGTGCATATAAGCCAAAGTGCCTCCCCCTCTGAAGGACTCAGAGCGGCCATTTATTATATGGCAAACGTGTAAAATTTCCCATAGAGGTAAGGGTATGTTCACACACAAACTCAAAAACGTCTCAAAATACGGAGCTGTTTTCAAAAGAAAACAGCTCCTGATTTTCAGACTTTTTTTTTAGCAATTCGCTTCGATTTACGGCCGTTTTTGGAGCTGTTTTTCAATAGATTCAATGAAAAACGGCTCCAAAAATGGCTCAATAAGTGACATGCACTTCTTTTTCACGGCTGTTTTTTATGTGGCCGTTTTTCAAAACGGCCACGTAAAAAACCAGGCCCGTCGGAACATAACGCTGGTTTCCCATTGCAATCAATGGGCAGATGTTTGGAGGCGTTCTGCTCCCGATTTTTCAGACCGTTTTTCGGGCCGAAAAACGGCTGAAAATAAGTCGTGTGAACATACCCTGACAATTGATAGCGGTGGTTTCTGTAAGCTGGACCAATAGTAATCAGCTGATCGCCGAGGTGGTTGTTTTTATAGAGTGGGTTTGTCTTCCTGAGACCCTTTAAGCCAGGGGTCTCAAACTCGGCCGGGTAAGTGGGCCACATATAGAAAAAATTTGACGGGCCGCATTTCAACAATTCAGTTTTGTGTCGCTAAATGCAGTCCGGCGTCTCAGTTGGCAGCGTTTGGCAGACACACAAATGTCAAGATTGAGCAGCTCCTTTTAAGATAGTGCCACAGTGCCCTCTGTAGATACTGCTAGAGTGCCCTCTGTAGATACTGCCACAGTGTCCTCTGTAGATACTGCCACAGTGCCCTCGGTAGATACTGCCACAGTGCCCTCGGTAGATACTGCCACAGTGTCCTCTGTAGATACTGCCACAGTGTCCTCTGTAGATACTGCCACAGTGCCCTCGGTAGATACTGCCACAGTGTCCACTGTAGATGCTGCCAGTGCCCACTGTAGATGCTGCCAGTGCCCTCGGTAGATGCTGTCACAGTGCCCTCTGTAGATACTGCCACACACCCACCTATAGAATAATGCCACTGTGCCCTCTGTAGATGCTACCACCGTGCCCTCTGTAGATGCTGCCACAGTGCCATATATGGAGAGTGATGTCAGGGGCTTGCCCAGAGCTGGAGTCCCGGAGCAGAGCCGCTTCTAGCACTCTGCCTGGGACGCCAGCTGTGCTCCTGACATCACTGTCCAGCTCTGGGGAAGCCCTAGACATCGCTGTCCATATATGGACAGCGATATCAGGGAATTCCACAGAGTCCCGGAGCAGAGCCTATACCAGCGCTCTGCCGGGGACTCCGCTCTGGGGAAGACCCTGACAACACTGTCCCGGATCAGAGCCTATGCTAGCGGCTGTGTCCCGCGGGCTGCAGATGATAGCCTCAGGGGTCGCATGCGGCCCGCTTGAGACCCCTGCTTTAAGCCTTAGTGACAAAAAAAAGGTAATTCCTTTAAGGCTGGGTTCACACACCCTATTTATGGACGTAATTCGGACGTTTTAGCCCCGAATTACGTCCGAAAATACGGCTCCAAAGCGTCGGCACACATCTGCCCATTCATTTGAATGGGTTTTACGATGTTCTGTGCCGACGGTCATTTTTTTTACGCACCGCTGTCAAAAGACGGCGCATAAAAAAAACGGCCGCGTCAAAGACACTTCTTGAGACGTAATTGGAGCCGCTTTCCATGGACTCCATGGAAAAACAGCTCCAATTACGTCCGTAATTGACGCAGCGAAAAAGCGCCTGCACTTGCCATTACGTCTGAAATTCCGGAGCTGTTTTCTCCTGAAAACAGCTCCGTCATTTCAGCCGTAACGGAGGCTGCCGTGTGAACATACCCTAAGGCAGTTCTACACCTATCTAACTTCTGGACAAATGTCTATTATGAAAGAGCAGATCTCTCACTAGCTGCCAGGACGTCTGACAGGACCCAGGTAAAAGAGTGGAGCAAATGTACGTTTTGAACACGATGGCAAATTAGTCTCATTCCTCCCTTACATAGGATGAACTGTGGTAGTCACCAATCATGTCACATTTGATCAGCTAAGCTACAACTGAGGTAAATATAGTTATAAATATTCGTCTTGGACATCGATTTTACTCATTTTCTGAGCACGGGTCACACATATTAATTTCCCTCCTAGAGCAGAAGTGACCACACCACGCCTCTGGGACGGACCCGCCGATATTTAGAATCAGTTACAAGCCACGCCCCTTCATCGTTCCCGCGTCTCCAGCTGTGGCGCAGATCCTACACTTGTACGGATAACGTCCCCCGCCGTCTCGCAGCCATTTTGAAGACCACGGCAGCTCCGCCCTTTCTGCAGTTGTGAGGAAACGCGGCCCGGTATAAGAGCTGGTCGACTAGCCGACATTTAAGAAAAATGATGTAGTTCTTAACTATTAACTATTATGTGTGACGTGATTGGCTTCATCTTTGTACTCAATGTAGACGTATATAAAGTCATTTGTGATTGTTTAGGGTCCATGTGTGAAATATACATGAATGCATCACATTGAATACTTAGGACAAAGCTTATTAAAGTGCAAGTTCATTATTATATCTTATGACGTGTTACTGAGAAAAATGGTTTGCTGTTGTATTCACACAGCAGGTAGATGATAAATTGAAGTTAACAAGATTTTACACATTCACACAATTTGTCTAAAAAACTGTTTTGTTAGGTTTTTTTTTTAACTGCAACATGAAAGGCAGCATGCAGTGTTAGGGCCTGTTCACATCACCGTTCGCTCTCCGTTCCTGTGTTCCGTCGGAGGTTTCCGTCGGGTGAACCCCGCAACGGAAAGTGAAACCACAGCTTCCGTTTCAGTCACCATTGATATCAATGGTGACGGAAACATCGCTAATGGTTTCCGTTCGTCACCATTCCGGCAGGTTTCCGGTAGCGCAGTCGACTGCGCTATTGATTCCATCGTTAAAACGGAAACCTGCCGGAATGGTGACGAACGGAAACCATTAGCGATGTTTCCGTCACCATTGATATCAATGGTGACTGAAACGGAAGCTGTGGTTTCACTTTCCGTTGCGGGGTTCACCCGACGGAATCCTGGAACGGAAAACGAACGGTGATGTGAACAGGCCCTTAGGCCCCATGCACACGACCGTAAAAATTCTCCGTAATTGCGGACCGTAATATAGTCCGCAATTACGCACCCATTCAGTTCTATTGGCCGCGGACACCTTTGGATGGGTGTCCGTGCCGTAGAAATGTTCCGAAAATTATGGAAGATGTCCGTCCTTTGCATATTGCGTATTACGGGCCGTGCTCCCATAGTTTGCATGGGAGCACGGCCCGAAAATGTGGGCCGTGTTTACGGGCACGGCCGTGTGCACGGGGCCATACATAGAAATTGATCTAGGAACGTTTTTTGGAACTGTCCCTTTAAGAATAAAAAAGTACAAATACAAACTACTAAACTAATACAGACCCCTAAATAATTAAAGACCCCCAGACTACCTAAATACTGACCCCATACCTCTAAACTAATACAGACCCCATATTTCTAAACAAATACAGACCCCTAAATAAATACAGAACCCAGGCCAAACTAACACAGACCCCTAAGTAAAGACCCTAGACTAGACGCCCTAAATAAATACGGATCCTATATCTCTAAACTAATAACAACCCCCTAAACAAATAGAGACCTCAGACCAGAGCCCCAAATACATGCAGTCCCTGACCCCCTAAATAAATACAGACCCCCTAAATATATACAGACCCCTAAATAAATATAGACCCCAGGCCAAACCCCTAAATACAGACCCAGACCAGACCCCTTAATAATAATAGACCCCACACCGCTTAACTAATAGAGACGCCAAACAAATACAAACCCTCTAAATACAGACCCCTTAACTAATACAGACCCCTTAAATAAGTACAGACTTCCTAAACTAATACAGACCCTATAAATAAATAAATACAGACCCCTAAATAAACACAGACCACCAGCAGACTTCCGCAGGACGCAGATACAGTTGAACCTAATTTCTGAAGAGAGAACCATCAGCTCCCTGCTTCAGAATTAATTCAGAGTGGAGGAGCAAAGGGAGCTCCTCCACTCTCCCAGGACTCCCCGGGCACAGTGCTACTTTAAGCGCTGTGCTCAGAGAAGCCATTGACATCACTGTGATATATGGATAGTGATGTCAGTGGCTGCCGATGATATGGCTGGGGATACCGCTCCTGGAGGAAACCCCTGAGGTCACTGTCCATATATGGACATTGACGTCAGGGACTTCTCCTGGAGCGGAATCCCCGGCCAGAGTCGGCAACAGGGATTCCGCTCAAGGAGTAGTCACTGTCCATATATGGACATTGACAGCAGGGCTTCCCTCTAGGAGCGCAATCACTGGCCTATGCTCTGGCTGGGGATTCCACTCCTAGAGGGAGTACCAATGGCGCTATCTACAGGGGGGGGGGGGTGCAATCTTCAAGGTGGGTGTGGCACTATCAACATGGACACCGTGGCACTTTATAGGGGCACTATCTACATGGGCACAGTGGCACTATCTACAAGGGCACTGACACTTAATATTTGGGCACCAGCACTAGGGGCAGCTTTGGGGGCATTACACTGTATAAGGGTAGCTAGGGGGCATTATACTGTATGGGGGAAGCTATGGGACATAATACTGTATGGGGCAGCTATGGGGGCATTATGCTGCATGGGGGAATTTGGGCATTATACTGCATGGGGCATCTGTGAGGGGATTACGCTGTATGGGGGCAACTGTGGACATTATACTGCAAAGGAGTATCTGTGGACATTATACTGTATGGGTGCATCTGTGTTGGCTTTATACTGTATAGGGGCATTACATTGTATGGTGGCAGCTAGAGGGCATTATACTGTGTGGGGGCAGCTATTTGGGGTTATACTGTGTGGGAGGCACTATGGGAGCATGATACTGTGGGCTGAACCGGGTGTGTATGGGCGGCGATTAGGTGGGATTACAGGCGTGGCTTAAAATAAAAAAAAATGCCCCTGGTTGTCCCTTGGGATACGTGAAAGTTGGGAGGTATGCCACCAGACCCCCTAAATAATAACAGACCCCACACCCCTTATCTATTACAGATTTTCGAAATAAATACAGACCCTCAGACCAGACCCTTAACTTATGCAGACCCTCTAAATAAATACAAACCCCAAAATAAATACAGACCCCACACCCCTAAACTAATACAGATCCCTTGAGTAAATACAGATCCCCTAAATAAATACAGACCCCAGACCAGATGTGCAGATACTCCCCTCTCCTATAGTTCTCTTTACTCTCGAGCGCCACTGCAGACAATATCTTGACACCGGCCGTTCATTCAGATGTTGTCTCCAGCCTTGCCAGGGAGTGAAGAAGACTGCAGGAACAGGGAGAGTTGAGCATGTTGTGAGGACAGGGGACACCTGGGTGATTTGCCTGCTTTCCGGGTGTCCAGAAGATCTCCCCTTTTTTCGAGAGTCCCCTGGCACATATAACCCACCCTTATGCCTGAGCTACATGGTGACTTACAATCGCATAAGATGTTTATTATTTACAATGGGGCTAAAACTGTGACGGCGATTATCACAGGTGACGGCATATCTCTATGATGTGCCGTTACTTGTTGATTTGTGGGTGTCCGACCCTTGGCACCTCCTCAGATTGCTAGAATGAAGGGATCATGGTGCTCTGTAAAGGTACTGCAACTCAGCCCTATTTACCAAAGTCGCAGTGTAGCCTTAGCCTACTTAAATAAGCTGTAATTACTGCTTAATACTTTGATGTGACAAAGGAAATCGGGATGAAGCCATCATTAGGAATTTCCCTGGATTCTCAGGATTTATACACAGTATATAGCTGCTTGAGTAGGCTAGAGCTCCATCACAGCATTATCGCAACTCGTATGCAATATTTGGCCGCCTATGAGTCGCAGTAAAGTCACGGCATTATCATGACTTACATGTGACCTGAATGTTTCCCTATGTAAAAACAAGTTGAGGGCGACTTGTGATGATCGCAAAGTCAGAGTTCAATTTTCCTCCCATTCAGGTCATGTGCTAGTCATGGTAAGGCTTTATTTATCTCCTGTCACAGGCTTCGTTTGGAGTCACCATCCACAGTTCCATTAAAATTGACGGCAAGAATAGCACTGCATGCAACGTTATATTTCACGTCAAATTGAGACACACCACGTTGGAACCAGTCAGATCTCATTATAAGACAATGTGGTTCGTTGGGCGCCGTCGGTATCCGGCGTACCATGGATTAGAGCCTAATTCCATGATTTTACCATGACTTGCAGACAACCAGATATTGCCCTGGAGCCCTATCCTTAAAGTCAATAATGTCGGACGTAGACTGTAAGCTAGAAAAAACCACATTTTAACATAAATAAAATGTGTTTGTCCTACGTCACCCAAAAATACGTTTGTATTCAAATTTGTACCTCAAAATAATGTTTAAAAAAAATGTCCAAATATGTCTGGCTTTGTGTGATATTGTAACGTTCGCAGACTCCTCATCCTGCCGACGCCTTCCTTCCAGGAGATGCCAGCACATGCGGCCGTCCTGAGCTGCAGTAACCACTAGGGTGCGCGCGCGAGCTCAGTCCTGGCCTTAAAGGGCCAGCGCGCACACATGTTTAGAATTGTCTAATCACCCTGGACTATTAGAAGGGCCCTGCCCCTTCACTCATTGCCTGAGCATTGTTGTGTTTACACGTGTTAGTCTAGTAAATGGTCCCTTAGTGTTTTCCAGTCCCCAGTGTTCCCGTTCCTGCTTCCTGTGTATCCCGTGCTACCGTTGTTTCTGTGCCTTACAGAGTTGGAGTCGTGTTGTGCCACCGATCACGTCTGCTGTGTTACACCACCCCTGGTGTCTGCTGCCAAGGTCCCATCCGAGCCTACTGTCTGAACTACCACAGGTACCCTTACTCGGACTATAGACTTTACCTGGTACACTGTGTGGCCAGCTGCTATCCCGCTTCATCGGTACGGCCCAGTGGGTCCAAATACCCACAGATCGTGACAGTACGCTCAGGCCATGGACCCCGCTGGTCAACCCAATACCATGACGACATCACAAGTGATGTGGGTGGATATGCTAGACCTCCGGTCTTGACAGGACCAACTCCTTCAGGCGTTGAACATTATTGCACATCGGCTGGATACCCAAGCTGCAGTTCCTACGGCACCTGCTCCTATTGCCTCTGCTGTTCCTCCTACTACACCACCTGGCAGTACTGACCCGCTGGCTACTCTTCCTGGCAGTGCTGAACCCCGATTTTCTCTGCCACTACCTCATCGCTATGATGGAGACGCGAGGACCTGCAGGGGATTTCTAAACCAGTGCCAAACCCACTTCAGCCTGTACGCCAGAGCATTTTCTACTGACGGCGCAAGGGTCGCTTTCATCGTCTCCTTACTGGCAAAGCCCTAGCATGGGCAAATCCCATCTGGGAGCATCAGAGACCTGTGACTTCCAGGGGTTCCTACAGACATTTTGCACTGTGTTTGAAGAGCCTGGACGGGTCTCGTCAGCAGCTGCCTCCGGGAACGATCACAGGAGGTTCGTCGGGAGAGAGGACTCCCTAGGCTGGCCTCCATGTGCCAGCAATCCCTGTTGCCCTCGCCAGTTGGCCCACCTGAGGCGCTGCCGGTTATCCGTCCAGGAAAAACAACGCAGATGCACTTCGGGACTTTGTCTATACTGCGGCCTTGGTGGCCATGTTGTGTGTCTGTGCCCTCAAAAGCCTAAGAAACTCCAATGCCTAGGATTGGTTGGGCTGACAACCCTAGGTGATACAGCGCTGGATAAGAAATTCTCAAAACTATACATCCACGTGACTGTAGTGTCTGGAGGGAAGACCCACCAGGTCTCTGCCTATCTGGACTCTGGATCCGCAGCCAATTTTATCCAGAGGGACCTAGTGGATCTCCAGTTGCCCACAGTTCCCCTGGAGACGTCTTTGGCTGTTGCCTCAGTGAACGGTCTGCCTCTGCCCGATCAAGTCATATCTAGGACCAAGGACCAAACCGCTGAGGTTCCAAGTTGGAGCTCTTCACTCAGAGCTATTTTTTTTCCTCGTCCTTCCCAGGGCCGTCAACGCTGTGCTGCTGGGTCTGCCTTGGCTTCGACTACATGCCCCAGTCCTGGAGTGGAATTCTGGTGAGGTTCTACAGTGGGGCCCCAAGTGTCTCAACCACTGTTTTGGTCAGATCCATCCGGCCCAACCTCCTCTGCCTCGGTCGTTGGCAGGATTACCCCCTCACTACTCACAGTTTGCAGATGTCATCAGCAAGAAGGAGGCTGAAACGCTGCCCCCACATCGGGTGTATGACTGTCCCATTGAACTGGTTCACGATGCGTCTCCTCCTCGTGGACGGGTATACCCTCTCTCCTTCCCAGAGACCCAGTCTATGTCCGCTTATATCCAGGATAATTTGGAGAGGGGTTTTATACAAATGTCCTCCACAGCTGGGGCCGGGTTCTTCTTTGTCAAAAAGAAAGACGGATCTCTTCGACCTTGCATCGACTACCAGGGTCTCAATCAGATCACGGTCAAGAACAGATACCCGTTGCCACTAATCTCTGAACTGTTTGACCGCATACGAGGAGCCAAGATTTTTTCCAAGCTAGACCTAGGGGCTTACAACTTAATCCGGATCCGCCAGGGTGACGAATGGAAGAAGGCATTCAACACTCGAGACGGGCACTATGAATACCTGGTAATGCCCTTCGGCCTGTGTAACGCTCCCGCAGTCTTCCAAGAGTTCGTCAATGACATCTTCCGAGATCTCTTCTATGTCTGTGTCGTGGTCTAGCTCGATGATATCTTAATCTTTTCTCCAGACCCGACGACTCATCAGAGACATGTCGGTCAAGTTCTGCTGCAATTAAGGGAGAATCGCTTATATGCCAAGCTAGAGAAGTGCTTGAGAGAAATTCTCTACCCTTCCTGGGCTACATCATCTTGGATCAAGGCCTCAAGATGAATTCTGAGAAGGTAAAGTCCGTCCTGGAATGGCCATGTCCTCAAGGCTTAAGGTCCATACAGCGCTTTTGGGGTTCGCCAACTTCTACTGGCAGTTTATCCCAAACTTCTCTTCGCTGACAGCGCCCATCTCTACCCTCACGAAAAAGGGAATGAACACCAAGGTGTGGACTCCAGAGGCAGAATCTGCATTTAATAGCCTGCAGAGTGCCTGCACGTCAGCCTCTATCCTCCCTCATCCTGATGTGTCTCGACAGTTTTTGTTGGAGGTGGACGCCTCCTCGGTTGGTGCAGGCGCAGTTCTGTTTCAGAGAGGTCCCAAAAGCAAGGCAGTGGTATGTGGCTATTATTCTAAACTTTTCTCTCCCGCAGAGCGCAACTACTTGATTGGGGATCGGGAGTTACTGGCCATCAAGTTGGCTCTGGAGGAGTGGAGACATCTACTGGAGGACGCAGCTCACCCTATTCTGATATTTACCAACCACAAGAACCTCACCTATCTCCAGTTGGCCCAACGGCTGAATCCCCGTCAAGCCAGGTGGTCTCTGTTCTTTGCCCGGTTCCAGTTTGAGCTCCACTACCATCCTGCCGACAAAAATGTGAGGGCCGATGCCTTGTCCAGGTCGTTCGAGACCGAGGACGCCATGGAGTCTCCGCAAAACATCATTGATCCGTCCTGCATTGTCTCTGTCAATCCCCTTCGAGTTAGAGACATTCCTCCGGGGAGGACTCTTGTACGCCTGGCGGACGAAGAAGAATTCTTCGCTGGGGACACAGCTCCAAACTGGCAGGTCACGCAGGTGCCCGTAAAACCTGAGACTTGATTGCACCGTCATTTTTGGTGCCCCACACTGCCCAAAGACACCATGTACTTTGACTTGTCCTGCACGGTGTGCACGGCTAACAAGGTTGCTCACTCCAAGCCTGCAGGCCTGCTCCAGGCGCTGCCGGTGCCCAATGCTCCTTGGCAGCATATAGCAATGGACTTTGTCACGCATCTGCCTTCCTCTGCTGGATGCAGTACGGTCTGGGTGGTGGTGGATCGATTTAAAAAAATGGCTCATTTTGTTCCGCTGACCGGCCTACCTTCTGTTTATCGTCTGGCCAACCTCTTCATCCAACACATCTTTGGCCTGCATGGCTTACATCTGCATATCGTGTCGGATTGGGGGGTTCAGTTTACCACAAAGTTCTGGAGAGCCCTCTGTAAACTTCTTGATGTGAAGTTGGACTTTTCCTCAGCCTACCATCCCGAGTCCAATGGTCAAGTCGAGAGGATCAATCAAATCATGGAGAACTATCCACGACACTTCATCTCCAGGCAACATGATGACTGGGTGCAGCTTCTTCCTTGGGCCGAGTTGTCCTATAACTGCCACACAAGCGAGTCCACTGCTGCCACACCGTTCTTCATTGATTACGGCCAACACCCACAAATTCCTCTCCCGGTATCAGCTATGTCCCAGGTGTCCGCAGCTGACTCTGCATTCAGTGACTTCCTGCAGATCTGGCAGCAAACCCGATCCTCTATTATGCTGGCGGTCGACCGCATGAAACGGAAGGCAGACACAAGGAGAAGAGAGCCTCCTCCGTTTCTTCCGGGTACCAAGGTCTGGCTATCCTCTAGAAATATCCGGCTGAGGGTGCCGTCATACAAGTTTGATCTCAGGTTTCTCGGATCCTTCGAGATCCTACAGCAGATCAACCCTGTCTCCTACAAGCTTCGGCTGCCTCCCACCCTCAAGATCCCCAGCTCCTTTCATGTCTCTCTCCTGAAGCCTGTGGTCCTGAACTGCTACACCAAGACTCCTAGTCCTGCAGTTGCCCCCAGCAGTTCATCAGATTCATTCGAGGTTAAAGAGGCTCTGTCACCAGATTTTGCAACCCTTATCTGCTATTGCAGCTGATCGGCGCTGCAATGTAGATAAGGCCTCATTCACAAGGCAGGGTTTCCCGGCCGGGTGCCGGCCGTTCATAAATCGGCCGGCACCCGGCTGTATTAGGAATAATAGACCCCTAATGGGGCTATTCACACAACCGATTTTTTGACGGCCGGGAAAACCGGCCGTCAAAAAATAGGACATGCTCTATCTTCGCCCGGGTGCCCGGCTCCCATAGAAGTCTATGGGGCCGGGTATTACACGGCCATCACCGGAATGTGTTTTCCGGCGCTTGCGCTCTATCTCCTCCTCACAGCGCAGAGTGCATGTGAGGAGGAGGAGTTGATGCCATTCTGACGAATGGCATCGCTGTACACTGTGTGGCAGGGCCGGGGTGTACAGCAGGTGGAAGGGAGCGCTGCGCTGGCTCCCTTCCCCTGCTTGAAAAGCACCCTGGCCCGGCGACACCTTAGATGGCGCCGCTAGCAGCTGCTGCTGCTGCGGCTGCTACTACTGTAGCGACGCTACTATAGCAGAGCGGGGAGGTATCTCTCTGCTCTGCTATGTGCTAGCCGCACTTTAGCTTCTTGAAGGAGCGGAATCCCCGTGTTTTCGGGGATTCCGCTCCTGGACAGAGCGCTTGATGTCTCTGTCCATATCTGGGCAGTGACATCAGGGGAAACTCCTGAAGCGGAATCCCCGAACACATGGGGATTCCCCTTCAGGAGTTGCCGCTGATGTCACTGTCCGGATCTGCCCGGCCCGGCACGGATGCAAAACTTAATGCAAACCGACCGGGCAAAATGGCCGATTTTACCGGCCGACACTCGGGCTCGGGAACGACCCGGTCGTGTGAATCCCGCCTTAGAGTAACGTTTTTATTTTTAAAAAACAAGCATTTTTGGCCAAGTTATGACCATTTTTGTATTTATGCAAATGAGGCTTGCTAAAGTCCAACTGGGCGTGTTTAAAGTAAAAGTCCAACTGGGCGTGTATTATGTGTGTTACATCTGGGCGTGTTTACTTATTTTACTAGCTGGGCGTTCTGACGAGAAGTATCATCCACTTCTCTTCAGAACGCCCAGCTTCTGGCAGTGCAGACACAGCGTGTTCTCGAGAGATCACGCTGTGTCGTCACTCACTTTCTGCCCCAGGTCCTGCATCGTGTCGGACGAGCGAGGACACATCGGCACCAGAGGCTACAGTTGATTCTGCAGCAGCATCGGCGTTTGCAGGTAAGTCGATGTAGCTACTTACCTGCAAACGCTGATGCTGCTGCAGAATCAACTGTAGCCTCTGGTGCCGATGTGGCCGACACGATGCAGGACCTGGGGCAGGAAGTGAGTGACGTCACAGCGTGATCTCTCGAGAACACGCTGTGTGTCTGCACTGCCAGAAGCTGGGTGTTAACGAACAGAAGTGGATGATGCTGATTCGTCAGCATCATACACTCCCATTCCTAACGCCCAGCTAGTAAAAGAAGTAAAAACGCCCCAATGTACACACATAATACACGCCCAGTTGTACTTTTACTGTAAACACGCCCAGTTGTACTTTTGCAAGCCTCATTTGCATAAATACAAAAATGGTCATAACTTGGCCAAAAATGCTCGTTTTTAAAAAATAAAAACGTTACTGTAATCTACATTGCAGCGCCGATCTGCTGCAATAGCAGATAGGGGTTGCAAAATCTGGTGACAGAGCCTCTTTAAGGAGATCTTGGACACCAAAAAAGTGGGAGGAAGAACTTTTTATCTAGTGGATTGGAACGGATTTGGTCCAGAGGAGAGGTCCTGGGAGCCAGAGGAGAACCTCAATGCTCCTACCCTCATTAAGAAGTTCCTCTCTCGCTCTGGTCCCAAAAAGAGGGGGCGTAAGAGGGTGGATACTGTAACGTCCGCAGTCACAGATCGCAGACTCCACTCATCCTGCCGACGCCTTCTTTCCAGGAGATGCCAGCACATGTGGCCGTCCTTGCCTGCAGTGACCACTAGGGTGCGCGCGCGAGCTCAGTCCTGGCCTTAAAGGGCCAATGCGCACACATGTTTAAAATTGTCTAATCACCCTGCCCCTTCACTCATTGCCTGGTCATTGTTGTGTTTAGCCGTGTTCGTTTTGCAAATGGTCCCTTAGTGGTTTCCGGTTCCCAGTGTTCCCATTCCTGCTACCTGTATCCGTGCTACCATTGTTTCTGTGTCTCAGAGAGTTGGAGTCGTGTTGTGCCACCGATTGCGTCTGCTGTGTTACACCACGCCTGGTGTCTGCTGCCAAGGTCCCATCCGAGCCTAACCATCGCTACTATCTGAACTACCACAGGTACCTTACTCGGACTATAGACTTTAACTGGTACACTGTGTGGCCAGCTGCTAACATACTTCGGCAGTACGGCCCAGTGGGTCCACATAGCCACAGATCGTGACAGGTATTACAGCTCGGCCCTGTCAATGGACTGAATTACAGTACAAGACAAAGCCATATGCATATGGACAACGCTGTGTCGGGTACAGCTGTCAAAAGGCTGCAGGCTCCAGTAAGCGTCACTGCCTCTTCGCTCTGCTAAACGGTCGGGGTTCGGACGGTGATGATAAATACTATCGCAATAACCTGCACAAGCTGCCCCTAGTTTAAAAAAATCACAGAAGCATCTATTTTTTTATTACACTTTACCCTATTAGCAGATATCTGTCAACTCTTTGTTTACTTTCGGGCCTATTTTAACAAAAATGGATTGTCTAAAGAGGGCAACCCCTGCCTGTTTTGGATGGAAATCATCCTTTAGGTACATTTGCATACTGCAGTTTTACGTACACAGCAATGGTGAACTCTTAAAATTATTAAGACCTTAAGTTGGCCGAAATGATTAAAACCTTACATCATTACAACTGTCATACGTGAACAATTTTGTTTTCTTGTTCGATTGATTGTGTAGTAATTAAACAGAACAGTAGGACAATGAGCAAATCAGACGATGACCATTTATATGTTACAACATACCTCCCAACCGTCCCGGATTCTGCGGGACAGTCACGGATTCCGAGCGGTGTCCCGGGCGGCCGAGGGTATGTCCCGCTGTCAACTGTATCGGTGCCCTCAGGATGCAGATACAGCTGAACCTAATGCTGAAGCAGGGAACCATCAGTTCCCTGCTTCAGAATTAGTTCAGAGCAGAGGGAGCTCCACCGCTCGCCGAGGACTCCCTGGGCACAGTGCTACTTTAAGCTCTGTGCTCGGGAAAGCCCTTGACATCAGTGTTCATATATGGACAGTGACGTCAATGGCTACTGATTGAGCGGAATCCCCGTTTCCGATGATCTGGCCGGGGATTTCGCTCCTAGAGAAAAGCCCTGAGGTCACTGTCCATATATGGACATTGACGTCAGGGGCTCCTCCTGGAGCAGAATCCCCGGCCAGAGTCGGCAACGGGTATTCCGCTCAAGGAGTAGCCATTGATGTCACTGTCCATATATGGGGTTCCCTCTAGGAGTGGAATCCCCGGCCTATGCTCTGGCTGGGGATTCCGCTCCTAGAGGGAGTCCCAATGGCGCTATCTTTAGGGGGGGTGGCGCTATATTCAAGGGGGTGTGACACTATCTATATGGACACTATGGCACTATCTACAGGGGCACTGGCTCTATATGTGGGCACTGGCACTAGGGGCAGCTTTTGGGGCATTATACTGTATAAGGGCAGCTAGGGGGGTATTACACTGTATGAGGGCAGCTATGGGGGCTTTATGCTTTATGGGGGGCATTATGCTGTATGGGGCAGCTATGGGGTATTATACTGAATGGGGCAGCTATGGGGGCATTATACTGTATGGGACAGCTATGGAGGCATTATGCTGCATGTGGGCATCTATGGGGCATTATGCTGTATAGGGAAATTTATTCGGGCATTATACTGCATGGGGGCATCTGTGTGGGATTTATACTGTATAGAAGAATCTGTGTTGGCTTTATAGAGTATGGGGGCATTATACTGTATGTTGACAGCTAGAGTGCATTATACTGTGTGGGGCAGCTAGAGGGCATTATACTGTGTGGACGGTACTATGGGAGCATGATACTGTGTGGGCTAAATCGGGTGTGTATGGGCGTGGATTTGGTGGAATTAGAGGCTTGTCTTAAAATAAAAAAAATTGCCGTGAAGCACTACATCGGTTGTCCCTCTTTGTGATACTTGAAAGTTGGGAGGTATGGTTACATTGAGATAAACGATGCCACAATTGTTCTGTATGGTTTACCTTAAAGGAGTTTTCCAGCTTCTGACAACTGATGACCTATCCACCGGATAGGTCATCAGTACATGATCTGTGGGGGTCCGACCCTGGGGCCCCAGACAGATCAGCTGGTCCAGTGCCTCCGTGCACTGGACGTACAAGCCGGAAGCAGTTGGCTGGGAATAGGAGCAGACCTGCAGTTCTGCAGCATGGCCGCTATGCTATGTACAGAGCCAACTTCTTCCGGGCTCCATACATAGCATTATGTACCACAACATCCGATGCCCGCAGGCCACCGGAGCGGCTTATCAGTGCGGGGTCCAGGTGTCTGACCCGCACCGATGACATACTGATGACCTATCCGGTGGATACGTCATCAGCTGTCAGAAGGTGGACAACCCCTTTAAGGCAGTATTTCTAGGGGAGAACAGCTCCATACATACAGTTAGGTCCAGAATTATTTTGACAGTGACACAAGCTTCATGGATTTGAAATGAAACAACTGAGATGCAATTGAAGTGTAGACTTTCAGGTTTAATTCAAGGGGTTGAACAAAAATATCCTGTGAAATGTTTAGGAATTGCAACCATTTTTCTACACAGCCTCCTCATTTCAGGGGCTCAAAAATAATTGGACAAATTAACATTAGCATAAATAAAATGTTTTTTTTATTACTTTGTAGAGAATCCTTTGCAGGAAATGACTGCCTGAAGTCTGGAACCCATGGACATCACCAAACGCTGGGTTTCCTCTTTTGTGATGCTTTGCCAGGCCTTCATTGCAGCTGTCTTCAGTTGTTGCTTGTTGTGGGTCTTTTTGCCTTAAGTTTTGTCTTAAGCAAGTGAAATGTGTGCTCAATCGGGTTGAGATCTGGTGATTGACTTGGCTATTGCAGAAAATTCCACTTCTTTGCCTTAAAAAACTCCTGGGATGCTTTCGCAGTATGTTTTGGGTCATTGTCCATCTGTACTGTGAAGCAACGGCCAATCAACCTTGCTGCATTTGGTTGAATCTGAGCAGAAAGTAAATCCCAGAACAATTCAGAATTCATCCGGCTTCTTCCGTCTTCAGTCACATCATCAATAAACACTAGTGACCCAGCACCTTTGGCAGCCATGCATTCCCATGTCATCACACTGCCTCCACCATGTTTTACAGAGGATGTGGTGTGCTTTTGATTATGAGCCGTTCCAAGTCTTCTCCATACTTTCTTCCTCCCATCATTCTGGTACAGGTTGATCTTAGTTTTATTTGTCCAAAGAATGCTGTTCCAGAACTGGGCTGGCTTCTTTAGATGTTGTTTGGCAAAGTCTAATGTGGCCTTTCTATTATTGAAGCTGATTAATGGTTTGCACCTTGTGGTGAACCCTCTGTATTTGCTCTCATGAAGTCTTCTCTTTATGGTAGACTTAGATACTGATACACCTACTTCCAGGAGAGTGTTCTTCACTTGGGTAGATGTTATGAAGGGCTTTTTCTTCACCATGGAAAGGATTCTGCGATCATCCACCACTGTTGTCTTCCATGGACGTCCAGGCCTTTTGGAGTTCACGAGATCACCAGTTCGCTCTATTTTTTTTCAAGAATGTACCAAACTGGTGATTTGGCCACTCCTAACATTTGTGCGATCTCTCTGATGGATTTCTTCATTTTTTTTCAGCCTAACGATGGTCTGTTTCACTTGCATTGAGGGCTCCTTTGACTTCATGTTGTGGGTTCACAGCAACAGCTTCCAAATGCAAATGCCACACCTGGAATCAACTCCAGACCTTTTACTTGCTTAATTGATGATGAGTTAACGAGGGAATAGCCCAAGCAGCCTATTAAATAGCTTTTGAGATAATTGTCCAATTACCTTTGGTCCCCTGAAAAAGTGGCAGATAAATATTAAAGAGCTGTAATTCCTAAACCCTTCCTCAAATTAGGATGTGATTACCCTCAAATTAAAGCTGAGAGTCTGCACTTTAAGCCCATATTGATTATATTGATTGTCAGTCATACACGCAGACTGGCTGATGACCGGCTCGTGCAGCTTTATGTGTACCACCCCATGTGTATAAAAATGGCCGGACTATTGTACAGAACAAACACTGTTACACTTTGTGTCTCCTTTATTTCCTCATAGATTGTAAGCTCTTGCGAGCAGGGTCCTCACTTCTCAGGTTTGAATTGTAAATGAGCTTTGTCACTATGTAATGTCTGATATTGTTTGTTTCATGTTCCCTCTAAATTGTAAAGTGCTTTGGTAAACAGCTAAAATGCCAAAACTTGTGTCACTGTCCAAATAATTCTGGACCTAACTGTACTTCATTGGGTAGAACCTGTACGGCAGCACATGGAGGTTTTGCAGCTCTGTACAAGGAATATGTCATGTGCATGAGGATAAAACGAAACAGCATAAAAACGTCAATATATTAGTGTAAACATTATTGGCTCAGAGAAGATGCTGTCTCTGTGATAGGCTCAATAATCCTCAATAGAAAGAGCAATCAGGGTTCAATATAACTACCATAAGCAGATTTTATAAAATGTTTATTCTTCTCCAATTCTCTTGCAATTTTAAAATTGGGAGATTTCTTATTTTTCTATTTCATTTCAGTAACGTTCTAAATGGCTGACTCGGAATTGGATCACAGAGAAATACGTGAGGAATTGGTAAATCCAAGTAATAATAAACCTGAACGGGCAGGCCCATCTAATAGCCAGACTTCCTCTAGGTGAGACTTGATCATTTTAGAATGCTCCCTTAGGAAATATTAATGACATTATTATTATCCTTACATATATTTTCAACCTAAAGGGGTCGGCTCATCAAAAGAACCACTTTTTCCGAGGAAGCTGGCCTGGCGATCTGTTGATTGCTGCGAGTCTTGAAACCCTTGGCAAATAAAGAGTTTAGTGCAGTATAGCTACTGTCCTAAGGTGGCCATGCACATTAGACAGACTTTAAACCACATTAGATCAAAATTTTACCGCAATTTGGCGCATCTTAAGTCATTCCACCTTGTCGGATGAGTTGCAAAAAGTGTCTAAAATACTTTTTCCCGCAGGGAGACAGGGACACCTAGCGTCATACGTAACTATGATACTAGGAACCCAGCTCCCTGAACTGTGTTCGGTCCGGAAAATGTGCCCGACATGCAGCCCGTATATATCACGGACCGAACATGGTCGTATCAATAAGGCTTAAATCTGTTTCTTTCACATGCCACCCTGACCTATTTCGTCAGAGAGATAAAACGACAGTATTTAGCACTAATTTCATGGCAGAGTTAACCAGGATTCCATTAATTGGAAAAGTCTTTTATATTAATTAATAAACTGAGCCCAGGATAATTCTGTTAGAGATGCTAAGCTTAGTAGCAGATATATATCTGGCAGCCAGAATGTGTCAGGTTAAGGTCTATGGCATTTCAGATAGTCTGGGACCTTTTTTCTTTTGCACACACAAGACATGTCAGTATAGAATTTTTTTGTTTCTTTATTGAGTATGGACCAACTAAGTACAATAATGAATATCTGCTTTGAAGGAATAATGCCTCATGCACACGACCGTGTGTGCCAGCCGGGTTCCGTCCGTGATCCGTGGAAAGATAGGACATGTTCTATCTTTCCAAGGATTGGAAAGTCGGGTCCGTGATTCATCCGCTAAAGTGAATGGGTCCGTGAAAACTATAGGGGGCCACTCGGATGGCGTGAACACGGCCCGAGTGGCACTTGGTCGTGTGCAACGGGCATTATCCGGAGACTGCAATACAAGAGCACTGTCACGGTCACAGGGTATGTGGACCCACTAGGCCGCTCCGCCGTAGCGGGGAGGCAGCTGACCAAGTCATAGTCTATATGAAAGTCAATAGTAGATAGTAACGCTTGGGTACCTGAACTAGTCCAGACAGTGGCTGTGGCTTCAGCACGGATGGAGGCCGGTGCGGCAGGTAGCGCCAGACGTGGCGGGCAGTATCTGATGTGGCAGAAGACACTGGACGTGGCAGAAGGCACTGGACGTGACAGAAGGCACGGGACGTGGCAGAAAACACTGGACGTGGCAGAAGACACTGGACGTGGCAGAAGACACTGGACGTGGCAAACGACACTGGACGTGGCAAACGACAGAAGATGCAGTAGACACGACTCCAACACCGGTAGGCACAGGAACAAGAACAATACGGGAAACAGGAACGGGTCACAGGGCACGGGTAACAACTGGAACGGGGAAACACTAAGGGACATTTGCAAGACAGACTGGGATAGACTAACAACGCTCAGGCAAGAATCAGAAGGCCTGGGGCCTTCTTATAGACCAGCAAATCATGTAAGTTGATGATGATTTCCTTTGTGCGCACGCTGGCCCTTTAAGGCCGTGCAAGAGCGTGCGCGCGTACCCTACGGGACAGCAGAACGGAGTGGAAGTGAGCGCTGGCGTCTCCTTGGAAGGACATGGGGACCAGCGCTCACGGATCCATGGCTGCGGGCGTCGGGAGGTGAGTAAACCCGACAGCCTGCGGCCATGGACGCTACAGTATCCTTACGCCCCCTCTTCTTGGGGCCAGAGCGAGAGAACAACTTTTTAATAAGAGCAGGAGCACTGAGGTTCTCTTCTGGCTCCCAGGGCCTCTCCTCAGGACCAAACCCTCTCCAGTCCACCAAATAGAAAGTCCTTCCTCCTACCTTTTTGCAGTCCAGAATCTCCTTTACCTTGAATATATCAGAAGGACCGCTGGGAGCAACTGTGGAACTAGAAGTCTTTCAGTAGCGGTTCAGGACCACTGGTTTCAGGAGGGACACATGGAAGGAGTTGGGGATTCTGAGGGTAGGAGGCAGCCGCAGCTTATAGGCGACAGGGTTGATTTGTTGCAGAATCTCGAAAGGACCAAGGAACCTGGGAGCAACTTGTATGAGAGTACCTTCAAGCGAATGTTCCGAGAGGACAGCCAGACCTTATTCCCTGGAAGATACTGAGACGGCTCTCTTCTCCTAGTATCTGCCTTTCGCTTCATGCGATCTACTGCCAGCAAAATAGAGGACCGGGTCTGTTGCCAGATTTGCAGGTAGTCCCAATTTGAAGAGTCAGCAGTGGGTACCTGAGATAATGTCGACACAGGAAGAGGGACTCTAGGATGTTGACTGTATACAATGTGAAATGGAGTGGAAGTGGTGGACTCACTTGTGAGGTTGTTGTATGAGAACTTGGCCCATGGAAGAAGCTGTACCCAGTTATCGTGCTGTGAAGAGATGAAGTGGCGGAGATAATTCTCCATGATCTGGTTGATCCTCTCAACTTGCCCATTGGAGTGGGAGTGATAGGCTGAGGAAAAGTCCAAACTCACATCCAGGAGTTTACAGAAAGCTCTCCAGAACTTAGAGGTACTGAACCCCCCCGGTCGGACACAATGTGAAGAGGCAACCCATGCAAGTGAAAGATGTGTTGTATGAAGACACTCGCCAGTCGGGGAGCAGAAGGTAGGCCTGTCAGCGGGTTAAAATGTGCCATCTTAGAGAACCGGTCCACCACCACCCAGATGGTGTTGCATCCTGCCGAAGGGAGGAAGGTCTGTGACGAAGTCCATTGCAATGTGCTGCCAAGGGGCATTGGGTACAGGCAGAGGTTGAAGCAGGCCGGCAGGCTTGGAGTGAGTAACTTTGTTAGAGGCACACACCGTCCAGAACATCTTTAGGTAGCGTGGGCCACCAGAAATGACGAGCAATCAGGTCTTGGATTTTACGGACACCAGCATGCCCAGCCAGTTTAGAACTGTGTCCCCAGCGGAGAATTCTTCTCCTGTCTGCCAACCGAACAAAAGTTCTCCCCGGAGCGATGTCTCTAATCTGCAGAGGATTAGCGGTGACAACGCAGGACGGGTCTATGGTAGTCTGAAGGGACTCCATCGTGTCTTCCGTCTCAAAAGATCTGGACAGGGCAACGGCCCTCACATTCTTGTCAGCGGGACGGTAGTGGAGCAGAAACTGGAAACGGGTGAAGAACAGCGACCACGTGGCTTGACGAGGATTCAGTCTTTGAGCGGACTGAAGGTAGGTAAGGTTCTTGTGGTCGGTGTAGATTAAGATGGGGTGAGCTGCGCCTTCTAGAAGATGTCTCCACTCCTCCAGAGCCAATTTGATAGCCAGAAGCTCCCGATCTCCAATGGAGTAATTGCGCTCAGTAGAAGAAAAAAGTCTTGAGTAGTAGCCACATACTACTGCCTTTCATTTGGAGGTCCTCTGGAACAGAAGTGCGCCTGCACCAACAGAGGAAGCGTCCACTTCCAGTGAGAACTTCCGAGATACGTCAGGGTGATGGAGGATCGAAGCTGAAGTGAAGGCTTTCTTGAGGCTAATGAATGCGGACTCTGCCTCTGGAGTCCACACCTTGACGTTCTCACCCTTCTTGGTAAAGGTAGAGATGGGAGCCGTCAGAGATGAAAAGTTCGGAATAAACTGTCGGTAGAAATTGGCGAATCCCAGGAACCGTTGTATGGCCCTTAGGACTTGAGGGCGTGGCCACTCCAGGACAGATTTTAGTTTCTCAGGGTCCATCTTAAGACCTTGATCCGAGATGACGTAGCCCAGGAAGGGCAATGACTTCTTTTCAAAGACGCACTTCTCCAACTTGCCATATAAGCGATTCTTTCTTAGTCGCAGAAGAACTTGACGGACATGCCTCCGATGGGTCACCAGATCTGGGCAGAAAATCAAAATATCATCGAGATATACTACAACACACGTATAGAGGAGATCTCGGAAAATATCATTGACGAATTCCTGAAATACTGCGGGACCAGTCCGAAGGGCATCACTAGGTATTCGTAGTGCTCATCGCGGGTGTTAAATGCTGTCTTCCATTCGTCACCCCGGCGAATCCAGATTAGATTATAAGCCCCCCGCAGATCTAGTTTTGAAAAATTTTTGGCTCGTATGTGATCAAAAAGCTCGGATATAAGTGGCAATGGGTATTTGTTCTTGACCGTGATCTGGTTGAGACCACGGTAGTCAATGCAGGGTCGAAGAGATCCATCTCTCTCCTTAACGAAGAAGAAGCTTGCCCCAGCCGGGGAGGAAGATTTTCTAATAAAACCCCTCTCCAAGTTCTCCTTGATATAGGCTGACAAAGATAAAGTCTCTGGCAAGGAGAGAGGATATACTCGTCCACAGGGAAGAGAAGCATTAGGAACCAGTTCAATGGGACAGTCATAATTCCGATGTGGAGGCAACGTCTCAGCCTCTTGTTTGCAGAAGACATCTGCAAAACTGGCACACTGAGGTGGTAGAGTGATTGAGGCAGAGGGGGCATAACAGGACGGACTTGTGACAGGCAATGGCTATAGCATCTGGAACCCCATTGAAGAACCTCTCCGGAATTCCAGTCAAGGACCGGGGCGTGTAGGCGGAGCCATGGCAGACCCAGCAGGATAGGATTGATAGCCTTAGGTAGTAGCAGGAAGGTGGTCTGTTCTGAGTGAAGAGCTCCGACCCGTAGTGTCAACGGCTCCGTGATGAGCATGATCGGATCGGGCAATGGTAGACCATTCACAGAGGCAACAGCCAGGGGTCTCTCCAGACGGACTGTGGGTAGACGTAAACGATCCACTAGATTCTGCTGGATGAAATTAGCAGCCGCTCCAGAGTCAAGATAGGCGGAGGAAGAATGTGTCGTTTCTCCGGAGACGATGGCCACAGGAATCGATAATCTGGAAGAGGTTTTAACGTTTGGAGACGTTCCACCTAGAGTTGCCTCTACAATCAACCCTAGGTACTGGAGTTTCCCGGTTTCTGTGGGCATTGGCGCACAAAATGACCCTTAAGGCCACAATACATACATAGTCCAGAGGAGTGTCTGCGCTGCTTCTCCTGTTCAAATAACCGGACTCTGTCTACCTGCATGGGTTCTTCAGGTAGCGCACTAGGGGAAGACAATAGTGGTCTCTGGACCGAGGGTGCTGGTCTGTGGGCCCGGCTCTCCTGTCGAACCTCTTGAGTGCGCTCCCGGATACTCATATCAACCTGGGTGGCTAACAGGATGAGGGCATCCAAGGTAGAAAGAAGGTCGCGGGCCGCCAGTTCGTCCTTGATGTGAGAGGACAGTCCCTGCCAGAAGGTCGCCACCAGTGCCTCATTGTTCCATGCCAGCTCGGCTGCTAGGGTACGGAAGGAGATAGCACACTCCCCTACTGTGGAGCCCTCTTGCTTGAGGGTCAACAGAGTGGCTGCGGCAGAGCATGTTCGACTCGGCTCCTCGTACACGGCACGAAAGGACTGCAGGAACAAGGCTAGGTCCGCGGATACAGGTCCTTGTTGCTCCAAGATTGGGTTCGCCCATGCGAGGGCCTTGCCAGCGAGGAGGGAGATAATAAACGCCACTTTGGCCTCCTCGGAGGGGAAGAGATGAAGCTGTAGCCTAAAATGAACCGTGCATTGATTACGAAGTGCTCTACATGCTCTGGGATCACCGTCGTAGCGAGGAGGAAGAGGCAGAGGAACTGTGGATCCGGAGCAAACAGGAGGGGCAACAGGCAGTGGCACAGCAACAGCTTCAGGAGGAAGAACCGGGGGTGGAACAGCGAGTAGATCCAGGCAGACCAGGATAGAATTCACAGCCTCAAGGAGCTGATCCTGATGTGTGCTTAGGTCATGCATCTCCGTCTGTATCTTCTGGACTGCGGTCTTGGGCTGGCCAGCGGGTTCCATGGCCTGAGCGTGCTGTCACGGTCACAGGGTATGTGGACCCACTAGGCCGCTCTGCCGTAGCGGGGAGGCATCTGACCAGGTCACAGTCTATATGAAAGCCAATAGTAGATAGTAACGTTTGGGTAACTGAACTAGTCCAGACAATGGCTGTGGCTTCAGCACGGATGGAGGCCAGTGCGGTAGGTAGCGCCAGACGTGGCGGGCAGTATCTGATGTGGCAGAAGACACTGGACGTGGCAGAAGACACTGGAGGTGGCAAACGACACTGGACGTGGCAAACGACAGCAGGTGCAGTAGACACGACTCCAACACCGGTAGGCACAGGAACAAGAACAATACGGGATACAGGAACGGGTAACAGGGCGGCACGGGTAACAACTGGAACAGGGAAACACTAAGGGACCATTTGCAAGGCAGACTGGGATAGACTAACAACGCTCAGGCAAGGATGAGAAGGCCTGGAGCCTTCTTATAGACCAGGAAATCATGGCAGTTGATGATGATGACGATTTCCTTTGGACACAGCAAAACGGAGCGGAAGTGAGCGCTGGCGTCTCCTAGGAAGGAGATGGGGACCAGCGCTCACGGATCCATGTCTGCGGGCGTCGGGAGGTGAGTAAACCCGACGGCCCGCTGCCATGGACGCTACAAGCACAACTTTGTGGCCAAATTGCAGGGTTAAATTTTAAGGCATGTTCATATTTATCGATCTACTGACAAGTGTGATACAGTATATTAGCTTAGATTAATTAAAAGAAGATGGACAGATCTCACCATATATTACACAATCACCCTGTAATGAACAGGATCGTTAGCTTTTCTGGGATAAAACAGATGGATTGTCACCCTCTCAAATCCATAGATGAGTAGACTCCTCACTGAGCATTTGTGTCAGTGAAACATCTGCACCCTAAGGCCTATTCCTCGACTGGAAGAGTAAAATATCTCAATGCACTTTTGTGCCTTTATACTTTAAAGTAGTTAGAGCATTATGATCATTTAAACAAGTCCTATAAAAAGGTAAACTGGAGGTTGACCAAGTAGGTAACACTTTCCATTGGGCTTGCAGCCTGTCAGGCTCCTCCTTATCCAGTCCTGGATCTAATGCAGCAACCACCAGCAGCGCCTCTGAAGGGAAGACGTCTAACTACTTTGCTGCCTTGGACACTAATGTGGAGGCACTGCAGAGCCGGGCTCAGAGCTTGATTGATAAAATCAATGAAGGACGCATCAAGGACCAAACAATAATGAAAAACTTTAACACAAACCTCAACATTAAGGTAACATGATTTATTTTTATGAATGTAGGATTGAGGGTATGGTGTGCACACAAACAACAGTTTAATCAAACTCCCGATTTATGGCATCCCAACTAAATTATATAAATCAGTGGAAATATTAAAGCACCATGTCCATAATATATACATAAAATATAGCCAAGTACTAACATGCATATACAGGAGATTTTAATGCATCTTGTCTCACATTCTACACATTCACATAGAAGCTGATATTTTTTCGTTCTAGGAAATTATCTATGCTTTTTTTAAAGCCATCTACTGTTGCTACTGTGACCAGCTCCTGCGGCAGGCTATTCCACAGATTCACAGTTCTCACAGTAAAGAAGGCTTGTCGCCTCTGGAGATTTAACCTTTTTTCCTCCAGTTGGAGGGAGTGCCCCCTTGTCTTTTGAGGGGGTTTTATATGGAAAAGGTGTTATGGAATTGCTAGGAGAGCGATTCCCCAAAAGGCTGCTGGAGACTGCTGGGAGAGAGCATGCATATAAATCCAAAACCTCAAATCCGCCGCCAAAACTTTGATCAACAGAGTCTAAGTCTACTGTAAAGGATCTGCCAGACACAACTTCTGTGTCGACTCCCATAGTTAATCAGTCTGCACCTGCTTCTATGTCTGTGAGACTGACTCCATCTTCCACCACCCAGGATGGCAGGCTTAGGAGTGGGAGAGCCTATCACAGCCTGGCCAGACGGAGCTAGCTCCCGCCCTCTGTCTATTTATACCTGCCTTTCCTGTTCCTCCTTAGCTTGTGATTCTTCTCTGCTGGTTTCCTGGCCCTGCTGCAGCTTCTTGAACTACTGATCCTCTGCTTGTGATTGACCTTGGCTTTACTGACCACTCTTCTGCTCTGCGTTTTTGTACCTCGCTCATCTCCTGGTTTGACTCGGCTCGTTCACTTCGCTTGTTGCTCACGGTGTGTCCCCGTGGGCAGCTTCCCCATTTCCCTGGCTTCTTTGTACCCGTGTCTGTTTGTCTGTCGTGCACCTATTGAGTGTAGGGACCATCGCCCAGTTGTACCCCGTCGCCTAGGGCGGGTCGTTGCAAGTAGGCAGGGACTGAGTTTCGGGTAGATTAGGGCTCACCTGTCTGTCTCCCTACCCCGACATTACATAATCACAAGCCCATATACCTAGTCTATCCTGGTCCCTGACACTACTATGGACCCCCTTGAGACCCTGGCTCAGCAAATGCAGGGCCTCTCCCTACAGGTCCAGGCCCTGGCTCAGAGGGACATCCAGCCTGATGCTACCCTGGTAGTGCCCCTCACCTCACCTCTTGAACCCCACTTCAAGTTGCCTGACCGGTTCTCAGAGGACCGGAAGACCTTTTTCTCCTTTCGGGAAAATTGTAGGCTCTATTTTCGCTTAAAGCACCACTCCTCTGGTTCTGAGAGCCAGCGGGTGGGTATAATTATGTCCCGGCTCCAGGACAGTCCCCAAGAATGGGCCTTCTCCTTGGCTCCTGACGCCCCTGAACTTTCCTCCGTTGATCTTTTCTTTTCTGCTCTCGGGCTCATTTATGACGAGACTGACAAGACTGCCTTTGCCGAGAGTCAGCTGGTGACCTTACGTCAGGGTAAGAGACCTGTTGAGGAGTATTGTTCTGACTCTAGGAAGTGGTGCGTAGCTTCTCGGTGGAATGACCCTGCCTTGAGGTGCCAGTTTAGATTGGGTTTGTCGAACGCCCTGAAAGACCTGCTAGTTAGCTATCCCTCTTCTGACTCCCTAGATCAGGTTAAGGCTTTAGCGGTACGACTTGACCGACGTCTCAGGGAACGACTACTTGAACGTGTTTGTGTTTTCTCCTCTGTCTCCCCCATGATGCCTCCCGAGGTTCCGTTGCTTCATTCTTCCACGGAAGACTTGGAGGTACCTATGCAACTCGGGGCCTCCGTGTCCCCCCAACAACGTAGAGAGTTCCGCAGGAAGAATGGTCTCTGCTTCTACTGTGGGGATGACAAGCATCAAGTGAACAACTGTCCTAGGCATAAGAATAAGCAGCCGGAAGAACTTCCGCGCCTAAGTGACCATCGGGGAGGTCACTTGGGCGCACAGGTATTTCCCGTAAATATGAAACGTAATAAAATCTTGCTTCCCTTTCAGGTCTCTTTTGGTGGTAGGTCTGCTACCGGCAGTGCCTTCGTGGATTCAGGGTCTTCTGCTAATATTATGTCTGTGGAATTTGCTATGTCTCTAGCTATGCCATTAATTGATTTGCCTAAACCTGTCCCGGTAGTGGGTATCGACTCTACTCCTCTTGCTAATGGTTATTTTACACAGCATACCCCTGTTTTTGAACTCCTTGTTGGCTCCATGCATTTGGAGCAGTGCTCTGTACTGGTGATGCAGGAATTATCGTCCGATTTGGTTTTAGGCCTTCCCTGGTTGCAGTTGCATAATCCCACATTTGACTGGAATACTGGGGATCTTACCAAATGGGGTAATGAATGCATGACGTCATGTTTTTCTGTTAATTCTATTTCTCTCCCTGAGGAGGTGAACACTCTACCTGAGTTTGTTCAGGACTTGGCTGATGTTTTCTCTAAAGAGGCCTCCGAAGTGTTACCACCTCATAGACAATACGATTGTGAAATTGATTTGGTACCAGGAGTTAAGCTCCCTAAGGGTAGGATATTTAATCTCGCCTGTCCCGAACATGAAGCCATGAGAGTGTATATCCAGGAATGCCTGGCCAAGGGTTACATTCGCCCCTCTACTTCTCCGGTAGGTCCTGGCTTCTTCTTCGTAGGGAAGAAGGATGGTGGTCTTAGGCCATGCATTGACTACCGAAACTTGAATAAGGTCACTGTAAGGAACCAGTATCCCCTTCCTTTGATTCCTGATCTCTTCAATCAGGTTCAGGGGGCCCAATGGTTCTCTAAGTTTGATCTACGGGGGGCTTATAACCTTATCCGCATCAAAGAGGGGGATGAGTGGAAGACTGCGTTTAACACGCCCGAAGGTCATTTCGAATACCTCGTCATGCCCTTTGGGTTGTGTAATGCTCCCGCGGTCTTCCAGAATTTCATAAATGAGATTTTAAGAGACTACCTGGGGGTATTTCTTGTAGTGTACCTTGATGACATACTTGTGTTTTCCAAGGACTGGTCCTCCCACATTGAGCATGTCAGGAAGGTGCTCCAGGCCCTTCGGGAAAACAAACCGTTTGCTAAGACCGAAAAATGTGTGTTTGGGGTGCAGGAGATACAGTTTTTTGGGTCAAATCCTCACTCCTCATGAATTCCGCATGGACCCCGCCAAGGTCCAGGCTGTGGCGGAATGGGTCCAACCTGCCTCCCTGAGGGCGTTACAGTGCTTCCTGGGGTTCGCTAATTATTACAGGAGATTTATTGCTAACTTCTCGGTCATCGCTAAGCCTCTTACGGATCTCACTCGCAAAGGTGCTGATCTCCTCCACTGGCCTCCTGAGCCTGTCCAGGCTTTTGAGGTCCTTAAGCAGTGCTTTATCTCGGCCCCAGTGCTGGTTCAGCCCAACCAAATTGAGCCATTTATCGTGGAGGTTGACGCGTCCGAGGTGGGAGTGGGGGCTGTCTTGTCCCAGGGTACCAGGTCCCTCACCCATCTCCGCCCCTGTGCCTACTTCTCCAGGAAGTTTTCGCCCACTGAGAGTAACTATGATATTGACAACCGCGAACTCTTAGCCATTAAATGGGCATTTGAAGAGTGGCGCCACTTCCTGGAGGGGGCTAGGCACCAGGTAACGGTCCTTACCGACCACAAGAATCTGGTTTTCCTAGAATCTGCCCGGAGGCTAAACCCGAGACAAGCTCGATGGGCGTTATTTTTTACCAGATTCAACTTTTTGGTCACCTATAGGGCTGGGTTTAAAAATATTGAGGCTGATGCACTGTCGCGTAGCTTCATGGCCAGCCCTCCTTCGGAGGAAGATCCTGCTTGTGTTTTGCCTCTAGGTATAATCATTTCCTCTATTGATTCTGATTTAGTCTCTGAAATTGCGGCTGATCAAGGTTCAGCTCCCGGGAACCTTCCTGAGAACAAGCTGTTTGTTCCCCTGCAATTCTGGCTAAGGGTACTTAGGGAAAATCATGATTCTGCACTATCTGGCCATCCAGGCATCCTGGGTACCAAGCACCTCATTGCCAGAAACTATTGGTGGCCTGGGTTGCTCAAAGACGTTAAGGCCTACGTCGCTGCTTGTGAAGTTTGTGCTAGGTCCAAGACTCCCAGGTCCCGACCAGCGGGCTTACTATGTTCTTTTACCCATTCCCCAGAGACCTTGGACCCATATCTCCATGGATTTCATCACCGACTTGCCTCCATCTCAAGGCAAGTCGGTGGTGTGGGTTGTAGTAGACCGCTTCAGTAAGATGTGCCACTTTGTGCCCCTCAAGAAACTACCCAATGCTAAGCCGTTAGCTACCTTGTTTGTCAAACACATCCTGCGTCTCCATGGGGTCCCTGTCAATATTGTTTCTGACAGAGGGGTACAATTTGTTTCATTGTTTTGGAGAGCCTTCTGTAAAAAGTTGGAGATTGATCTGTCCTTCTCTTCTGCCTTCCATCCTGAAACTAATGGCCAAACTGAGAGGACTAATCAGTCTCTAGAACAATATTTAAGGTGTTTTATCTCTGACTGTCAATATGATTGGGTCTCATTCATTCCCCTCGCTGAATTTTCCCTTAATAACCGGGTCAGTAACTCGTCAGGGGTCTCCCCCTTTTTCTGTAATTTTGGGTTTAATCCACGGTTCTCCTCCGTTTCACCTGGTAGTTCCAACAATCCCGAGGTAGATGTCGTTCATCGGGAACTGTGCACAGTCTGGGCCCAGGTTCAGAAGAACCTAGAGGCGTCCCAGAGCATACAAAAGACTCAGGCAGATAGAAGACGTTCTGCTAACCCCTTGTTTGTGGTCGGGGATCTGGTGTGGCTATCGTCAAAAAATCTGCGCCTTAAAGTCCCGTCCAAGAAGTTTGCTCCCCGGTTTATAGGGCCATACAAGGTCATTGAAGTCCTTAACCCTGTCTCCTTCTGACTGGCGTTGCCCCCGTCTTTTCGAGTACACGACGTGTTTCATGCCTCCCTCCTTAAACGCTGCTCCCCGTCCTTGGCTCCCTCGAGGAAACCTTCGGTCCCTGTTCTCACCCCTGAGGGGGTAGAATTTGAGGTGGCCAAGATTGTGGACAGCAGGATGGTCCAAGGCTCCCTCCAGTACCTGGTCCATTGGAGGGGATACGGGCCTGAGGAGAGGACTTGGGTACCTGCCCGGGATGTTCACGCTGGGGTATTGCTCAGGAGGTTCCACCTTCGTTTCCCCAATAAACCAGGTCCACCTAGAAAGGGTGGCCGGTGGCCCCTCATGAAAGGGGGGGTAATGTAAAGGATCTGCCAGACACAACTTCTGTGTCGATGCCCATAGTTAATCAGTCTGCACCTGCTTCTATGTCTGTGAGACTGACTCCATCTTCCACCACCCAGGATGACAGGCTTAGGAGTGGGAGAGCCTATCACAGCCTGGCCAGACGGAGCTAGCTCCCGCCCTCTGTCTGTTTATACCTGCCTTTCCTGTTCCTCCTTTGCTTGTGATTCTTCTCTGCTGGTTTCCTGGCCCTGCTGCAGCTTCTTGAACTACTGATCCTCTGCTTGTGATTGACCTTGGCTTTACTGACCACTCTTCTGCTCTGCGTTTTTGTACCTCGCTCATCTCCTGGTTTGACTCGGCTCGTTCACTTCGCTTGTTGCTCACGGTGTCCCCGTGGGCAGCTTCCCCATTTCCCTGGCTTCTTTGTACCCGTGTCTGTTTGTCTGTCATGCACCTATTGAGTGTAGGGACCGTCGCCCAGTTGTACCCCGTCGCCTAGGGCGGGTCGTTGCAAGTAGGCAGGGACTGAGTGGCGGGTAGATTAGGGCTCACCTGTCTGTCTCCCTACCCAGACATTACATCTACTCTATGGTATTCGCCAGAGCCCACCGCAAGGCAGGATGGTTTTTGCTGCATAGAACCCAGGTTGCTTTAGCAGAGTTCAATGTTGGATAAGAGGTTCAATACAGGCAAACCTAAACAGGATAGCCAGACAGCCAGATGTTAAACAGAAATTCCAAATCAATAAGCATGTTGATACCAGGTAAAGCATGGGTCAGAGCCAGTCGGTAGCAGATAATCCAAATCAGCAAACAAGGGGTTAACGAGAGACAAGCCAAGGTCAGTATTCCAAGAAGTCCAAAAGTCAGAGGTATGGGGTTTAGTCATAAGCCTGATAAAGACACCAGAAGGTAAGGAAAATCACAAGCAAAGACTGAGTGAGAAGGACAGGTATAAATACTAAACCAAATCTGATAGACAGAAAGATAGGGAAAAGAGATAGGCTCAAGGAAAAACCAGAACCGCCCGGAAGCCAGAACAGTAGTCATGGAGATCATTAAAGGAATAGGCGTTTCCTAACAACAGGTTTTCACTATATTTCTTGTATGGGCCATTCATATTTGAATCATGTCCCCCATTATTCGTGTCACGTTGGGTGCGTGGACCCACTGGGCCGTACCGCCTTGACGGTATGGCAGCTGGCCAACAGGACGCAGGTCACAGTCTATAGTTCGTATAGTGTACCTGTGGCAGCTCGGACAGTAGCAATGACAGGCTCGGCTGGGACTTAGGCAGCAGGCAGACATCAGGCGTGGTGTATCAGGACAGGTGTTGAATACAGCACAGCACGACTACAGCTCAGCACGGCAATTGACCAGGTAGCACGGGATACAGGATATAGCTTGTAGTCCAGGGTACTTATCTTCAGGTGAGCGCGCTGGCCCTTTAAGAGCGGGCACGAGTGTGCGCGCGCACCCTAGGGGACCCGGCCGATGTAAGCGGAAGTGAGCCCTCGCGTCTCTTGAGGAGGAGACTGGGGCCAGTGCTCGCAGACCCATGGCTGCGGCCGTCAGGAGGTGAGTAAGCCTAACGGGCCATGGACATGACAAATCGTCTCTTTTCAAGGCTAAATAGGTTTAATTATTTTAATCCTTCCTCATATCTTAGATTCTCCATGCCCCTTATTAGTTTAGTTGCTCTTCTCTGTATTTTTTCCAACTCCAGGGCATCCTTTCCATGAACTGGAGTCCAGAACTGAACTGCATATTCTAGATGAGGCCTCACTAATGCTTTGTAAAGTGGTAATATTATATCCCTGTCCCACGAGTCCATGCCTCTTTTCATACACGACAATATCTTGCTGGCTTTAGAAGCAGCTGATTGACATTGCATGCTGTTATTTAGTCTATGATCCACAAGTACACCCAGATCCTTCTCAACAAGTGACTCCCCCAGTGTAGCTTCCCCTAGGACATATGATGCATGCAGGTTGTTGGTACCCAGATGCATAACTCTACATTTATCCACATTGAATCTCATCAAATCAGCCTGCAATTTACGAACATCTTCCATAGACTGAACAATACTACATAGCTTGGTGTCATCTGCAAAAATAGAAATAGTGCTATTAATCCCATCCTCTATATTATTAATAAATAAATTGAATAATAGTGGTCGCAGCACTGAACCCTGGGGTACACCACTTATAACCGGGGACCATTCAGAGTAGGAATCATTGACCACAACTCTCTGGATACGGTCCTTGAGCCAATTCTCAATCCAATTACAAACTCTACTTTCTAAACCTATAGTCCTTAATTTACCCATTAGACGTCTATGAGGGACAGTGTCAAATGCCTTTGCAAAGTCCAAAATCACTATATCCACAGCGGCCCCTATGTCTGTGCTTCTACTCACCTCTTCATAAAAACAAATTAGGTTGGCTTGACAACTTCTGTCCTTAGTAAAACCGTGCTGGCTGTCACTTATAATACTATTTTTTTGTCACATACTCCTGTATATAGTCTGGTCTATAATTACCCGGGGAAGACCTAGAGCCCTTTTTGAAAATAGACATCACATTTACCCTGCGCCAGTGCCTTGGCACTATACCAGTCACTAAAGAATCTCTGAATATTATGAAGAGGGGGACAGAAATAACTGAACTAAGTTATTAAAGAACCCTAGGGTGTAACCCATCTGGTCTCAGAGTCTTGTGCACATTTATTTAACTTCGCTTGGACCATATCTACACTCAGCCAATTCAGTATATTAATCGATATATTAACAGCACTGGCACCGGCTACATCAGCTGCTCTTTCTTTTGTTGTATATACAGAGCTAAATAACCCATTTAGTAACTCTGCCTTCTCTTGATCCCCTGTGACCAACTCCCCATTACCACTATTTAGGGGTCCTACATGTTCAGACCTTGTTTTATTTGCATTTATATACTTAAATAATTTTTGGTGATTTGTTTTACTATCCTTGGCCACCTGCCTTTCATTTTGTATTTTTGCTGATGTTATTACTTTTTTGAAGATTTTATTAAGCTCTTTATAATTTAGAAAGGCTACAGATGTACCCTCAGATTTGTATTTTTTAAATGCCCTTTTTTTTGTCATATAGCGCTATTTTTACAGAAGGTGTAAGCCATATGGGGTTTAATTTTAGTAGTTTATACTTTTTACCTATAGAAATAAATTTTGAACTATAATTATACAAAGTAGATTTTAAGATCTCCCATTTATCATTTGTTCCATTATTTGACATTAGTTGTTCCCAGTCTATGTCCTGAATTGCAGCCCTCATCCTGGGGAAATTGGCCTTCTTAAAATTAAGTGTTTTTGCCCTTCCAGCCTGTGTTTTTTTTACAGTATAAGGCCTCATGCACACGACCGTATTTTTTCACACCCGTAAATACTGGCGTAAATACGGGTCCGGTGTCACACGTATTCCACCCGTTTTGCACCAGTATTTACGAACCCGTGCTCGTAAATATGGGTCCGGTGTCACACGTATTCCACCCGTATTTACGAGCACGTTTTTGGCAGCAAAATAGCACTGCACTAATCGGCAGCCCCTTCTCTCTATCAGTGCAGGATAGAGAGAAGGGACAGCCTTTTCTGTAATAAAAGTTAAAGAAATTCATACTTACCCGGCCGTTGTCTTGGTGACGCGTCCCTCTCTTCACATCCAGCCCGACATCCCTGGATGACGCGGCAGTCCATGTGACCGCTGCAGCCTGTGATTGACCTGTGATTGGCTGCAGCGGTCACATGGCCTGAAACGTCATCCAGGACGTCGGCCCGGATGTCGAGAGGGACGCGTCACCAAGGCAACGGGCGGGAGACCGGACTGGAGAAGCAGGAAGTTGTCGGTAAGTATGAACGTCTTTTATTTTTATTTTTTACAGGATAGGGGATACATGTCTTTTGTTTATGGCAGAGCGGGGAGATACCTCCCCGCTCTGCCATAGTTTTCATTGTAGTCCCGGCGGTAGTTACGCCACTGGGCTGTGGCCTGCAGACCGGGTAGTCCCCTGACCTCGCAACGCTCCCGTAATCACGGGTGAACACACGGAGCCACCCATGATTACGGGAGCCCCATAGACTTCTATGGGATGCCCGTGCCGTTATTACGGCATGAAATAGGGCATGTTCTATCTTTTTTAACGGCACGGGTACCTTCCCGTGAGCAAACGGGAAGGTACCCGTGGCTAACAGAAGCCTATGAGCCCGTTATTGCGGGTCGTAATAACGACCCGCAATAACGGGTGTTTTTACGGTCGTGTGCATGAGGCCTCAGTAAAATACAACTATATTGTGATCACTGTTATCAAGGTTTTTCACGAACAATGATATTCCCAACATGCTCTGCATTATTAGAAATTACCAGATCCAACAGAGCTTCACCTCTAGTCGGGTCTTCTACAAACTGGCCCTAAAATTTTCCTGCAACATGTTGAAGAAATGTCTCCCCTTGGCAGTTGTAGCCGAACCATGACACCAATTAATATCCCGGAAATTATAATCTCCCATTATCACTACATTACCAGCCTGTGCAGCCCACCCCATCTGTTTATATAGCTGAACTTCCATCTCCTCAGATATATTAAGGGGTCTATAGATTACACCAGAAGTAATTTTTTCAATGTTTACCTCCCTTTGTAATTCCACCCACAAGGTTTCAACCTCCTCACAATCTTCATCCACTATTGTCTCTTTCACCCTCGCCTTCATATCACTTCTCACATACAGACATACACCACCACCTTTCCTATTTGTCCTGTCTTTCTGAAACAGTGTAAAACACTGTAGATTTACAGCCCAGTCATGTGAAGAGTGCGGCTATGTTTCAGCAACACCAAATATATGAATATGTTTCTGAAGTACTAAGGCCTCCATCTCCCCCATTTTGCTTGTATTTCTAGCATTTGTGGACATACACTTTAACTTGCATTTCAATTTGACACATTCGGTATCAGAAATGTAATTATTAGACATATGTTGTTTTGTAAAAAGAGGATCTCCTTATCCTGTTGCCTAGTCCTCTCCCCCACAGTCTATTTCTCCCCCCATTAATATAATCTATTATCTGACCCCTCTCTAACCTGACTACCCCATTATTTTCTACATTGACCTCCCTCCTCAGCCCTAGTTTAAATACTTCGCCATCCCAGCTAGAATTGTCTCCCCCAGCACAGCGGACTCCCTTCTATTTAGGTGCAAATCATCTGCAGAATACAGTTTGTACCCCAATGAAAAGTCAGCCAAGCGCTCTAGGAACCCAGAGCCTTCTCCTCTACACCAAGACTTCAGCCATGCATTTAAAGGGCTTTCCCACGAGAGACATTTATGACACATCCACAGGATATGTCATAGATTCGGGTCCCAGCTCTGGGACCCGCACCTATCTCCAGAACGAGGTCCCCTAAACCCCGTTCAGCCGCTGTGTGTTGCAGCTGAATGAGGTGTTTTCCGACCATGAAAAATGTTATATGTTCGTGAATTACGTAAACAGCGTAACTAGCGGACGGAGCTACGCTGTTTAGGTAAGTCTCATAGATCTTAATGGTAGTTACGGAAACAACGTATCTCGCTTGCTACTCTGCTTCTGTAACTGCCATTCACTACTATTGGAGTTACAGAAACAGTGTAGCTCAGCGAGTTATGCTGTTTACGTAACTCACAACCATATAACGTTTTTCATGGTTGGAATACACCTAATTCAGCCGCAACACACAGCGGCTGAACAGGGTTTAGGGGGCCCTGTTCTGGAGATAGGTGCGATCCCAGAGGTGGGACCCGCATATATCTGACATTTATGACATATCCTGTGGATGTGTCATAAATGTCTCTCATGGGAATACCCCTTTAGCTCCCTGAGCTCCCACTGTCTTTCCTGTGATGCGCATGGCACAGGCAGTATTCCTGAGAATACTACCTTGGAGGTCCTTCCCTTTAATTTGTAGCCTAGTTCTATTAATTATTCTTAAGGCTCCGCCACTTACCATGTATTTTGTTGGTTCCCACATGGACCACGACAGCTGGATCATCACCAGCCCTCCCAGTAATTTATCCACCTGTTCCACCACATCCCGAACGCTGGCACCAGGGAGACTGCAAACCATTCGGTTGAGGCGGTCTTGGTGACAAATTATTCTATCCGTCTTCCTGATTATAGAATCCCCTACAACTACCAATTGTCTTGCCTTACCTGCATTATCATCCCGCCGACTACTAACTGGGCTGTTCTCCCGACTGTTAGGGAGATCAGTATCCACTAGGGCTGCCATTTCTGAGACCGACACCCTCGCATCATCACCCAACTTGTCAATTTTGCTTGGAATATCAGAAACAGGATTGGCCTTTTCTTGGATCCCTTTCTACTGTCCCTAACTACATTAATCCAGCTACTTGCCTGGTCCTGCTAACCCAAGTCTTCATCCTCCAGGTCTACCCCACTAACTGCGTGCTCAGTGAGCTGCATGCTCCGCTCAAGGTTGTCTATCGCCCTCAGTGTTGTATTTTGCTCCTCCAAATCTCTAATGCTAGCTTCCAGAAGAAAACAACATGCTCACATCTGCCAGAGAGGTATTCACCCTGGAACTCCGGCTCCAGTCCTGCATACATATGGCAAACTGTGAACTGAAGAAAACCTCCAATCTTGCCGTCCATTATCCCAGTTACAAAAAACAGTGAACAGTTGATAAAGTAAAAGAAAAGAAGAGAGCTTACTGGGACTTTAACCCCTCTTTTCAACTTCGGTTTAATAACTCTACTTGTTCACAAGCCACTTAGTCAACCAAGGCCAAATGAAAGCAAGCTCAACAGTCATGCAGGTTAATTTACATCACCTGAGAGCAATTAACCCCCTCCCCTAATTAGCTGCACAGCAGGAAAGAAGCTCAAAAGAAAAATAGAGTTTTAGCCCCTTAACCCCTTCCCGAAAAATGACGGGTCTGGTACGTCGGCATAACAAGCTGCTTCCCGCAATCCGACACTACCCGACCTGTCATGAAGATGAAACAGGCACAGGAGCTGTGCGCGCTTCATCTTCAGCAGGTGACAGCTGTAATATACAGCCGATATCTCGGTGCAACGGTGGCGATGGCAGTTACCGCCGATCACCGCCATTTAACCCCTTCAATGCGGTGGTCAATGGCGTCCGCTGCATTGAAGTGGTTGACAGAGGGAGGGGGCTCACTCTGTACCCCACCATCCCCCCCTGGCTGCCAGGTACAGAAGTCTATTAAGCCTTGCCCAGGGGCGTAACTAGGAAAGACTGGGCCCCATAGCAAACTTTTGACTGGAGCCCCCCTCCCCTGGGTATCACACAACCCCCCCTTGTAGATAGTACCTCCCTATAGATTCCGCCACACAGCACCCCCTATAGATAGCACCATACAGCCCCCTGTAGATAACATCATACAGCCCCCCTGTAGATAACGTCATACAGCCCTCCCCTGTAGATAACGCCATACAACCCTCCCCTGTAGATAACGCCATACAGCCCTCCCCTGTAGATAACGTCATACAGCCCCCTGTAGATAACGCCATACAGCCCTCCCCCTGTAGATAACGCCATACAGCCCTCCCCTGTAGATAACGGCATACAGCCCTCCTGTAGAGAACGCCATAAAGCCCTCTGCCTGTAGGTAACACCAGACAGCCCCCATGTAGATAACGCCATACAGCCCTCCCCTGTAGATAACGCCATACAGCTCCCCCTGTAGATAACGCCATACAGCCCTCCCCCTGTAGATAACGCCATACAGCCCTCCCCCTGTAGATAACGCCATACAGCCCTCCCCCTGTAGATAACGCCATACAGCCCTCCCCCTGTAGATAACGCCATACAGCCCTTCCCCTGTAGATAACGTCATATAGCCCTCCCCTGTAGATAACGCCATACAGCCCACCCTGTAGATAACGCCATACAGCCCCCCCTGTAGAGAACACCATACAGTCCTCCCCTGTAGATAACGCCATACAGCCCTCCCCCTGTAGATAACGCCATACAGCCCCAAACCCCCCCTTGAGATAACGCCATACAGTCCTAAACCCCCCTCTGTAAGTAAAGCCATGCAGCCCCCAACCCCCCACCCCCAAAAAAAAACGGCCTATAGTTTGTCCTACAAAAGACATGCATCCCCTGTCCACAGGATAGGGGATACATGTGTGATCGCTGGCAGCGATAAGGAGAACGGGGGGCCGAAAAGTCCCACGAAGTTCTTCCATGACAAACCTCAGACTTCCGGGGTATGCGCAGTTCAATAAAAATGAGCGCTGGTCACGCATGCGCACAAAAGCGACCGGTGCACAATTCATTTCTATGGAGCTGCAGACAGACCCCGGAATTCCGAGGTCTGTCATGGAGAACTTCGAGGGACTTTCGGTCCCCTGTTCTCCTTATCGCTGGGCGTCCCAGCGATCCCACATGTATCCCCTATCCTGTGGATAGGGGATGCATGTCTTTTGTAGGAACAACCCCTTCAGTGGCGTCGCGCTGCAGCAGCCATAATGGCTGCGAGCGGAGCCTCCGGCTATGGGGGGGGGCGGGGCTGTGCCGGCGTGTGGCACGGGCCCCCTCATGCTGCGGGCCCCGTAGCAGCCGCTACGGCTGCTACAGCGGTAGTTATGCCACTGGCCCTGCCCAAGGCATGACCTACTAGGCTAACTGCAAGATGGAAAATGACAGTTACAATACAGTGCACTACAAAAGTAGTGCAGAGTATTATACTGGGGATCAGAAAATCAGATCTTCAAAAGAAGTTAAGAAAAATAAATAAAAGTTTTAAGTAATGAGAACAATAATCGCCCTGTTTCCATGATCAAGTCCTTTTATAAATGAAAAAAAATGAAAACATTTTAAAAAAAACTATACATAAGGTATCGCCGCGTTCAGAATGGCCTGAACTATAAAAATATCCCATTATTTTTACAGCACGGTGAAAACCGTAAAAAAAAATTAAACAAAGAACAATGACAGAATTTCTATTTTTGGCCACCTTGTCTCAGAATTTTTTTTAAATCGTACTTACAAAAACTACAGTTCGTCACGCAAAAAAAACAAGCCCTCCCATAGCGATATCAAATGAAAAATAAAAAAGTTATGGCTGTCAGAAAATGGCGACAATAAAACATGATTTTTGTTAGAAAAGAGTATTTTTATTGTGGGAAAGTAGTAAAATGGAAAAGAACAATATCAATTTGGTGTTGCTGTAATCGTATCGACCCGTAGAATGAAGTTAACATGTTGTTTATGCTGCACGGTAAACACTGTAAAAAAGAAGAAACAAAACCGTGCTAGCATTGCTGTTTTTTTGGTTTCCTCATCTCCCAAATTAAATAAATAGTGATAAAAAAAATCGCATGTACCCCAAAATGGAACCAATAAAAATTATAGCTCGTTCCACAAAAAACAACCCTCACACAGCTCCATCAACGGAAAAATAACACGTTATGACTCTCAAAACGCAATGATGCAAAATGATGCTAAATGACGGGCCAGAGAAATTTTTTAGGTCCAGTAGTTTTTCACTAAAAGCCCCACATCATCATGTGCTAGACCCCACAGGTGGACCCCGTAGATGCAGCGGAGATGAGGAAAGTTTAGGGCCTTATAGGGCTAGTGAAGAAGTCAAAGATTAGGTAATACTGGAGCGCAGATATTTTGTACAATATCAAAGAAATCCGGCCTGTGCATAAAGGATTGGTTCAAAGCGTACCACACCAATCCATGGATTATTCATTCACCGCATTATTACATCATCCTATTATGCCCTGATGCACTCCGCCCAGCTTACATATACCCTGATGTACTCCGCCCAGCTTACATATACCCTGATGTATTCCGCCCAGTTTACATATACCCTGATGTACTCCTCACAGTTTACATATACCCTGATGTACTCCGCACAGATTACATATACCCTGATGTACTCCTCACAGCTTACATATACCCTGATGTACTCCGCCAAGTGTACATATACCTTGATGTACTCCGCACAGTTTACATATACCCTGATGTACTCCGCACAGTTTACATATACCCTGATGTGCTCCTCACAGTTTACATATACCCTGATGTATTCCTCACAGCTTACATATACCCTGATGCACTCCGCCCAGTTTACATATACCCTGATGTACTCCGCACAGCTTACATATACCCTGATGTACTCCGCACAGCTTACATATACCCTGATGTACTCCGCACAGCTTACATATACCCTGATGTACTCCGCACAGCTTACATATACCCTGATGTACTCCGCCCAGTTTACATATACCCTGATGTACTCTGCCCAGCTTACATATGCCCCCACATTATAAACTGAAATACCAGTTGTCATGGGGTTCGTTAACTTAAAGAGGCTCTGTCACCAGATTTTCAAACCCCTATCTTGTATTGCAGCAGATCGGCGCTGCAATGTAGATTACAGTAACGTTTTTTTTTTTCAAAAACGAGCATTTTTGGCCAAGTTATGAGCATTTTTATATTTATGCAAATGAGGCTTTCTTAAAGTGAATGTGTTGCCAGAAAAACATGTTTTTTTTTAAAAAATTAAACATTTAGTGTGTGGGTGATTAAACATTGTTCAAATTTTTTTTATTTTTTTCGCGAGTCAGGAAATATTATAAATTTTTTCTAATTTATAATACTACCCATTTTTGGTCACTAGATGGAGCTAGTTCCCAAAATTGCAGCATTGCAACATTGGGTTAAAAGCCCTCGCTCTAGTGAGCTCTCAGCATCCCCCCCTCCTTTATCCTGGCTAGTGCCGGGATAAACGAGGGGTTTGAAAGGTTTAACCTCCTACACTGTGTGTCGCCATTTTTTGAGGTAACCCACAGTGTAGTAGGTTTACATACAGTAGTAAACACACACAAACACTAACATACATTGAAATCTCTTACCTGCTCCTGCCGCCGCGGCTCCCTCCGGCCCGTCCGCTCCGTTTGCTGCCGCTGTTCCATGTGCACAAGTCCGGAAGCCGCGACCGGAAGTAGTAATATTACTGTCCGGCCGCGACTTCCGGTCCACAGGAAAATGGCGCCGGACGGCGCCAATTTCGAATAGGACTGTGTGGGAGCGGCGCATGCGCAGTTCCCACACAGACGCCGTACACGGCAGTCAATGGGACGGGAGCCGTTCACAGTCCCTATGGGACTGTGGCTGCCGTATTCCATGTCTGTGTGTGTCGTTAATCGACACACACAGAAATGGAACAAAAAATGGCAGCCCCCATAGGGAAGAAAAAGTGTAAAAATAAGAAACAGTAAAACACAAACACACAAATGAATATAAACGTTTTTATTAAAGCACTAACATCTTTAACATATAAAAAATTTATTTGTGATGACACTGTTCCTTTAAGTACAACTGGGCGTGTTTAAAGTTAAGTCCAAGTGGGCGTGTATTGTGTGTGTACATCTGGGCGTATTTACTTGTTTTACTAGCTGGGCGTTGTGAATAGAAGTGTATGATGCTGACGAATCAGCATCATCCACTTCTCTTCGTTAACACCCAGCTTCTGGCAGTGCACAGACACACAGCGTGTTATCCAGAGATCACGCCGTGACGTCACTTCCTGCCCCAGGTCCTGCATCGTGTCGGACGAGCGAGGACACATCGGCACCAGGCGACAGAGGCTACATCGACTTACCTGCAAACGCCGATGCCGCTGCAGAATCAACTGTAGCCTCTGTCACCTGGTGCCGATGTGTCCTCACTCGTCCGACACGATGCAGGACCTGGGGCAGGAAGTGACGTCACGGCGTGATCTCTCGAGAACACGCTGTGTGTCTGTGCACTGCCAGAAGCTGGGTGTTAACGAAGAGAAGTGGATGATGCTGATTCGTCAGCATCATACACTTCTATTTACAACGCCCAGCTAGTAAAACAAGTAAAAACGCCCAGATGTACACACACAATACATGCCCACTTGTACTTAACTTTAAACACGCCCAGTTCTACTTAAGAAAGGCTCATTTGCATAAATATAAAAATGGTCATAACTTGGCCAAAAATGCTCGTTTTTGAAAAAAACAAAACGTTACTGTAATCTACATTGCAGCGCCGATCTGCTGCAATACGAGATAGGGGTTTGAAAATCTGGTGACAGAGCCTCTTTAATACACGATCAACAGAGCCAGTGATGACAGGGTAACTCCAACACGATTTATTGCTTCCAATACTGACAGAACAGGTAGCCTTCACTGCAGGAACAACACACAGTCCACAAAATAAGGTTACATAGTTTGTACAGTTGAAAAAAGACGCATGTCCATCAAGTTCAACAAAGGGATGGGAAAGGGGAAGTAAAAAATTTCTACACATAGGAGCTAATATTTTTTTGTTCTAGGAAATGATCTAAGCCTTTTTTTAAAGCTATCTCCTGTCCCTGCTGTGACCAGCTCCTGCGGTAGACTATTCCATAAATTCACCGTTCTCACAGTAAAGAAGGCTTGTCGCCTCTGCAGGTTGAACCTTTCTTTTTCCAGACAGAGGGAGTGCCCCCTTGTTTTTTGAGGGGGGTTTACATGGAACAGGATTTCACCATATTTTTTGTATGTGCCATTCATATATTTATATAAGTTAATCATGTCCCCCCTTAGTCGTATTTTTTCAAGGCTAAATAGGTTTAGTTCTTTCAATCTTTCCTCATAACTTAGATTCTCCATGCCCCATATTAGCTTTGTTGCTCTTCTTTGTATTTTTTCTAACTCCAGGGCATCCTTTCTATAAACTGGAGCCCAGAACTGAACTGCATATTCTAGATGAGGCCTCACTAATGCTTTGTAAAGTGGTAATATTACATCCCTGTCCCGCGAGTCCATGCCTCTTTTAATACACGACAATATCTTGCTGGCCTTTGAAGCAGCAGATTGACATTGCATGCTGTTATTTAGTTTATAATTTACAAGTACACCCAGATCCTTCTCAACAAGTGACTCCCCCAGTGTAGCTCCCCCTAGGACATATGATGCATGCAGGTTGTTCGTACCCAGGTGCATAACTTTACATTTATCTACATTAAACTTAATTTGCCAAGTGGACGCCCAAACACTCAGTTCGTTTAAATCCGCTTGCAATTCACGAACATCTTCCATAGTCTGAACTATATTTCAAATCAGAATCCAATCAACCAACCTTGGTTCTGCAGCAAAGTAACCAGTTTGAGGAAATAAAAAATCTAGTGGATAGGTACTTACATGTTCTCATGGAGGACGTCGACTTGAGGTCCATCCTGAAGGAAGGGTGTAGAATAATAGCAAGAAAGGCTCCATCAATAGGCAGCACACTATCACCATCCCTATTTACATCCCAGGAGACCAAATCAACGTGGTTGGAGACCAAAGGGTTCTACAAATGTGGACAGCACCCTTGTAAGGTATGCCAATATGCTTACCCCACCAAAATGTTCAGTGACTCTACACAATCAGACACCTATACTATTCAAAACTACATCAATTGCAACTCCGAATCCGTTATCTACATCATCGAATGCATAGAATGCCAACTAAAATATATAGGCTGCACAAACCGCAAATTTAAAATTAGGATTCTTGAACACCTCAGCTATATAAGAAATGCAAATATCTTAAACATTTCTAGTGCCTCTAAACATTTTATCCATCATCATAATCGATCAGTTAAATTTTTCCGATGTTTTGCCATAGAAAAAATCCATCTCCCCAAAAGAGGAGGCGACCTAAAACATAAAACTCATCTGCGAGAAGCTTTCTGGATATACAGACTAAAAACGAGGTTCCCACAGGGACTCAACCTCAAGAAAGAACTTATGTTCCAGTATTAATATTTTAGTCTGTATTCCAAAGGATACATCCTATTATCTATACAGTAACTAATTCTATGAGCAACAGTCTTAAGCCAATGATATCTCTCCGTCTGTCCCTAAAGTCAATCAATATTTTTTTGCATACATAACATGTGCTTTTTGTAATGCAATCGATACAATATTTTGACTTTTTTTAGCCAGTCATTCACGCTCACCTTATTTTCTTAATTTTTTGCCAAGTTTTCTTTTTCCCTACACTCCCTGCACTCTACACCCATACTTTGATCCAGCGCACAGATACCAAGGGCCCTCCCCTATTAACTTATTTTTCCAATTAATTAACTGCAATATATTCTTAGTTCCCTCATTAGTTGACTACAAGACTACCTGTATCTTACACAAACTAAAACATCATATATACCCAACCCGTTCAATATATAATTGTTTTTCAGCCTGGGACATTCAAGAGTAGCACCTTCTGCACAGACCCACTATATCATTTACTCCTAGTTCACACTAGTTTATGCCGGCCCACAGTAACGCAAACCAAATAAATTGCACGCACAAAATAAACCTGAGAAACTATAACGCAAGTTTTCAACAAGACGCCGCCCGTTATAACTACATGTCGTCTTTTTTACATATATCAATATACCACGTTGCTCCATAGTAAAAACTAATCTAAACTTTCCCCTTTCATATACAGTCCTCGCAAAACCGAAATAATTTAACAATGAATTTTTGTAGATAGCCCGATATATTTACTTACCAGAATAACATCGTACTTGGAGCACCAGCTGTTTCCAGGAGGCCTGTCAGGTTCCCTTGCTTCCTATTGGCTGATCCGGCCAGCCAATTACACACACAAGATCTAGCATGTAAACAAAGAAGTCAATGTTACGTAACTCACAGAAGCGATGTCCTAACACTTCCTGATTGCAACTAAAAACCTGCAGCTAGAAATATACGTTCTCTGTTTCCCCAGGCTTTGCCCCTCATCCTTTCATAAGTATAGTTTATTTACGTTCTACTTTTTAGCAATTCTGCATGTAGAATCTTTGAGACGCTTTGGCTTGCGTTTCAATGATTTATCGTAAGCTGACACGCAATTAAGTCTAACCAGCTGCACAAACCGGAACTCATGCATATAAAAACCGGGGCCCTAGTATCCAAAACTTCAACAGCCATGATTAAGGACGTGCCTAACGTCTGAAACGCGTAGGCTTCAGGACTGGATCGATATTTACTCCCGTTTTGCACACCAGGACTCCAACCTATTGGACCTTTTAATCGATTATTTAGTAAACTTGGAACTAGTTTCCGTTTTACCCTCTTCAGCGCTGGACTCAACCCTTTTGCCTCTGCCTATCTGAACTATATTACATAGCTTGGTGTCATATGCAAAAATAGAAATAGTGCTATTAATCCCATCCTCTATATCAGGGGTCTCAAACTCGGCCGGGTAAGTGGGCCACATATAGAAAAAATGGGAAGTTGACGGGCCGCATTACTTTCAAATTTGATACAATACAAAATTATTGTTAATCAATTAGTTATTTGAACTACTATAACACTATATTACTATAATAATAGCGCTAGGTTTAAAATTTGAGATATTTCTCCACGTGCTTATTTCAACAATCCAGTTTTCCAGTTTAAGTGTTGCTAAATGCAGTCCGGTGGCTCAGTTAGCAGTGTTTGGCAGACACACATGTCAAGATTGGGTCCCCTTTTTAGATAGTGCCACAGTGCCCTCTCTGGATGCTGCCACAGTGCCCTCTGCAGATAATGCCTCAGTGACCTCTGTAGATAATGCCACAGTGCCCTCTGTAGATAATGCCACAGTGTCCTCTGTAGATACTGCCACAGTGCCCTCTGTAGATGCTGCCACAGTGCCCTCTGTAGATAATGCAACACACCCCTAGATAATGCCACAGTGCCCTCCGCAGACTCTGCCACAGTGCCCTCTGCAGATGCTGCCACAGTGCCCTCTGCAGATGCTGCCACAGTGCCCTCCGCATGTATGGACAGTGATGTCAGAGGCTTCCCCAGAGTCCCAGAGCAGAGACTATACTAGCGCTCTGCCCAGGACTGCAGCTCTGGGGAAGCCCCAGACATCGCTGTCCATATGTAGACAGCGATGTCAGAAGATTCCACAGAGTCCCGGAGCAGAGACTATACTAGCGCTCTTCACTGGACTCCGGCTCTGGGAAAGCCACAGACATCGCTGTTCATATGTGGACAGCGATGTCAGGGAATTCCAGAGTCCCGGAGCAGAATCTGTACTAGCGGCTCTGTGTCCCACGGGCCGCAGATGAAAGCCCCGGGGACCCCTGCTCTATATCATTAATAAATAAGTTGAATAATAGTGGTCCCAGCACTGAACCCTGTGGTACACCACTTATAACCGGGGACCATTCAGAGTAGGAATCATTTACTTCAACTCTCTGGATACGTTCCTTGAGCCAATTCTCAATCCAATTACAAACTATACTTTCTAAACCTGTAGTCCTTCATTTACCCATTAGATGTCTATGAGGGACAGTGTCAAATGCCTTTGCAAAGTCCAAAAACACTATATCCACAGCGGCCTCTCTGTCTGGGCTTCTACTCACCTCTTCATAAAAACAAATCAGGTTGGTTTGACAGCTTCTGTCCTTAGTAAAACCGTGCTGGCTGTCACTTATAATACTATTTATTGTCACATAATTCTTTATATAGTCCCTCAATAGCCCCTCAAACATTTTCCCCACAATGGATGTTAAGCTTACTGGTCTATAATTACCTGGGGAAGATCTAAAGCCCTTTTTGAAAATAGGCACCACATTTGCCCTGCGCCAGTCCCTTGGCACTATACCAGTCACTAGAGAATCTCTAAATATTATGAAGAGGGAGACAGAAATAACTGAACCAAGCTCCTTAAGAATTCTAGGGTGTAACCCATCTGGTACTGGGGCCTTGTGTACGTTTATTTTATTTTATTTAGCTTGCACCATATCTACATTCACCCAATTCAGTATATCAACTGATATATTAACAGCACTGCCACCGAATACATCAGCTGCTCTTTCTTCTGTTATATATACAGAGCTGAAGAACCCATTTAGTAACTCTGCCTTCTCTTGATCCCCTGTGACCAACTCCCCATTACCACTATCTAGGGGTCCTACATGTTCAGACCTTGGCTTTTTTGCATTTATATACTTGAAGAATTTTTTGGGGTTTGTTTTACTATCCTTGGCCATCTGCCTTTCATTTTGGTTTTTTTCTGATTTTATTACCTTTTTACAGATTTTATTAAGCTCTTTATATTTTACAAAGGCTACAGATGTACCCTCAGATTTGTATTTTCAAATGCCCTTTTTTTGTCACGTATTGCCCTTTTTACAGAAGGTGTAAGCCATGTGGGGTTTAATTTTAGTCGTTTATACTTGTTACCTATAGAAATAAATTTTGCACTATAATTTTTTTTTTTCTTTATCAAAAAGTTTTTACTAGAAAATATAACAGAGCATATAAAACATCTCACAAAATTGCAAAAGTTTGCACGCAGTGCAATACAATAAATTCAGACTGTAGAAAATGTTACAAAGACATATGAACATTGGTAGGAGGTAGCCTCCCAACCAGCAAAGTAATGGAAAGAAAATAATAAAATCTAATGAGAATTATCAGTACACTATTTACAGCAAAGGTAGTGCAAAATTTAGGGAAACTGGTCCCAAAAAAAACGAGTAATAATGACACGGTTAAGTGCAAATTTCAACACAAAGTTACATAGACACGAGACGACAAAGGGAAACACAAACGGACAAAAGCACACAGTTTTGGCTATATGAGCTTTTGGCTATATGAGCAAATTTTGCACTATAATTACCCGAAGTAGGTAATCACAGGAACATCCTCAGAGTGCCGGCCTCAGCTTCAGCTCTCCTGAAGGTCTAAATCCAGAACTCCCATCCTCCCCAGGACAAGCCCTTATATACCCCTCAGGGGGAGGAACACCTTGGCAGTTTCTAGTCACCATCATTATAATGACTTTAGTTTGTAGTTCTACTGTCTGTAAGTAAGTGAGTTGTGGCCCTTTGTACTATTATGTGTATTGCCACAGCTGGGATGAGGACAGTGGGGGGAGATAATTGAATTTGCTTGGTTTGCTGGTCTGCACTCTAGCTGAGTGATGGTGGTGCCTCCTGATGACCCCCTGTGGGGATTGGACAATGAGAACACTTTAAAGGAACAGTGTCACCACAATTTTTTTTTTAATATGTTAAAGATGTTAGTGCTTTATTAAAAACGTTTGGATTAATTTGTGTGTTTGTGTGTTACTTTTTTTTATTTTTACACTTTTTCTTCACTATGGGGGCTGCCATTTTTTTTTCCATTTCTGTATGTGTCGATTAACGACACATACAGACATGGAATACGGCAGCTCCAGTCCCATAGGGACTGCGAACGGGGCCCGTTCTATCCACTATCATGTACGCCGCTGTGTGGGAACGGCGCATGCGCCGCTCCCACACAGTTCAATTTGAAATGCGCGCCGTCCGGCGCCATTTTCCTGTGGACCGGAAGTCGCGGCCGGACAGTAATATTACTACTTCCGGTCGCGGCTTCCGGACTTGTGCACATGGAGCAGCAGCAGCAGACGGAGCGGATGGACCTGAGGGAGCGGCGGCGACTGGAGCAGGTAAGCGATTTCTATGTATGTTTGTGTTTCAGTGTGTGTTTACTACTGTATGTAAACCTACTACACTGTGTGTTAGCTCAAAAAATTGCGACACAGTGTAGGAGGTTAGACCGTTCAAACCCCTCGTTTCTCCCGGCACTAGCCAGGATAAAGGAGGGGGGGATTCTGAGAGCTCACTAGAGCGAGGGATTTTTACCCAATTTTGCAGCATAAAGCAATGTGGTTGCTTTACCACATGCAATGCTGCAATTTTGGGAATGGCTCCATCTAGTGACCAGCAATGGAAAATATTATAAATTAGAATCCAATTGAATCCAATTTATAATATTTTCTGACTCGTGAAAAAAAATAAAAAAATTAGAACAATGTTTAATCACCTACACACTAATTGTTTAACTAAAAAAAAACAAAACATGTTTTGCTGGCAACACATTCCCTTTAAGTATTGTGGACTGTACCTCTGACTCATCTGATTGTCCATAGGCTGGAGACACGACCTGTGGTACCTGATTACAGAGTCATTCCTCTCTGCTGAGGGCTCACAATAAACCACACATAATGTTCCATCACAACCTCTCCCCTCATATAATAAGTGAGCTGGCCATGTGGCCTACACAGGCCGCTGGCCACCTCACTTGTAGTGCACACTGCTCCACTTTTGACAGTTCATTGTACGACCGCAGAACAATTCACACCAGTTGCCGGGTTCCTCGATTGGCTCAGGGGTGAAGGAAAGTCTATGGCTCTTCTTGCTGGGACAGTCCATCAGGTATGGCTGTCATTTTTTGAGAGCCCATACGATGGCAAGGCACCCTTTTTCAATAGTAGCATAGGCAACTTCCCTATCCAGTAGTTTACGACCGATGAAAGCAACTGGATGCTCATGCCCAGCCGCGTTTATCTGGCTAAGAACTGCTACAATCCCGTAGGTGGACGCATCTGTCTGCACAAGGAAACCTGCGCTTGTAGTCTGGTGCGGCCAAGACAGGGGCAGTGGTAAGAGCCGTCTTTAAAGAGGCTCTGTCACCAGATTTTGCAACCCCTATCTGCTATTGCAGCAGATAGGCGCTGCAATGTAGATTACAGTAACGTTTTTATTTTTAAAAAACGAGCATTTTTGGCCAAGTTATGACCATTTTTGTAGTTATGCAAATGAGGCTTGCACAAGTCCAAGTGGGTGTGTTTAAAAGTAAAAGTCCAAGTGGGCGTGTATTATGTGCGTACATCGGGGCGTTTTTAATACTTTTACTAGCTGGGCGCTCTGATGAGAAGTAACATCCTCTTCTCTTCAGAACGCCCAGCTTGTGACAGTGCAGATATGTGACGTCACTCACAGGTCCTGCATCGTGACGGCCACATCGGCACCAGAGGCTACAGTTGATTCTGCAGCAGCATCAGCGTTTGCAGGTAAGTCGATCTTACCTGCAAACGCTGATGCTGCTGCAGAATCAACTGTAGCCTCTGGTGCCGATGTGGCCGTCACGATGCAGGACCTGTGAGTGACGTCACAGATCTGCACTGTCAGAAGCTGGGCGTTCTGAAGAGAAGAGGATGTTACTTCTCTTCAAAGCGCCCAGCTAGTAAAAGTATTAAAAACGCCCCGATGTACGCACCTAATACACGCCCACTTGGACTTTTACTTTTAAACACACCCACTTGGACTTTTGCAAGCCTCATTTGCATAACTACTAAAATGGTCATAACTTGGCCAAAAATGCTCGTTTTTTTTAAATAAAAACGTTACTGTAATCTACATTGCAGCGCCTATCTGCTGCAATAGCAGATAGGGGTTGCAAAATCTGGTGACAGAGCCTCTTTAATGCTGTAAAGGCTTTCTCGCAAGCAGGTGCCCACTTCACCATCCTTGGCATGTTTTTGCGGGTCAGGTCATTAAGCGGCTTTGCCAGGGCACTGAAATGAGAAACAAATTTTCGGTAGTAACTAGCGGTCCCCAAAAAGGCCAGTACTTGTTTCTTAGTTTGTGGGGTTGGCCAGTTGCTAATGGCTTCTACCTTGGCAGGCTCAGGTCTTAGGGTCCCACCTCCTACTCTGTGCCCCAGATACTGCACCTCAGCCATACCCAACTGGCATTTATTAGGGCGAATTGTCAGTCCTGCTGCAAGAATATGGTCTAGCACTATGCCCAAGTGTTTAAGATCTTCCTCCCATGATGTGCTGAAAATGGCAATATCATCCGAGTATGCTCAGGCAAAGTCCTGACACTGTTCTAGCAGCCGGTCTACCAATCTTTGGAAGGTTGCTGGGGCATTTTTCTTCCCAAAAGGCATTCCCAGGAACTCAAGACTCCAAAGGGAGTAATAAACGCAGATCGCTCCCGGGCATCCTCTGTTAGGGGTATCTGCCAGTACCCCTTGCTCAAGTCAAATGTAGTTACAAATCGAGCACTGGCCAGCCGATCCAGTAGATCGTCAATCCGGGGCATAGGGTACGTGTCACTTTTGGTGGCATCGTTTAGGAGCCGATAATCTATGCATAATCGCGTTGTGCCATCCTTTTTTGGCACCAGTACCACAAGGGAGGCCCAGTGGATCTGGGATGGCCTAATAATCCCAAGTGGTTTCATGTCCGCCAGTTCACTCTTGATCATGTGCCGAACGGCCTCTGGAACTCAGTAGGGGGCCTGCTGGATGGGGCGTTGTCCTGGAGTTTCCATATGGTGACTGGTGAGCGTTGTCCGTCCAGGGGCTGAGGAGAAAGCGGAAGCTCTCGGTCCCAGCAAGGCGAGAATATCATCCTTTTGGATATCTGACAGATGGAGTCCTAGGGGCACTTGGTTCAGAGTACCCCCAGCTCGAACCAGATGCAGAAGGTCCGGGAGGGAGTCGTCTCCTTCCTTATCACTAGGGGGACAGCAGATGGCCAAAACAGGCAGGGACCGGTCGTGGTACACTTTCAGCATGTTGATGTGGACAGTCTTTTGTCGCCGGCCACTAGGGTCCATGGCAATGACGTAGTTAGTGTCATTAAGTTTTCGGATAACTCAGTAAGGATCATCCCATGTTGCTTGTAGCTTGTTGGCAGGGACAGCGACAATCATGAGTACTTGTTGTCCTTCAATAAACACACCGGTCCTGGCTTTCCGATCATACCAGGTCTTCTGGCGGTACTGGGCCTGTTGCAGGTGTTCTTTAGCCAAGGTAGTTAGTCGTGTAAGGCGATCTCGAAATTCTAGAACATACAGAATGACAGGCACTCCAGTGTCGGTGATATCTCCCTCCCAGTATTCCTTTAGAAAGTTCAGGGGCCCACGGACCTTCCGACCATAGAGCAGTTCGAAAGGGGAAAATCCGGTTGACTCTTGGGGTACCTCCCAGTAGGCAAACAGGAGATGTGGCAAGTATTTCTCCCAGTCCCATTCAGTGTCTTCAAAGGCGCGTAGCATATTTTTTAGGGTTCCATTGAAACGTTCACACAGTCCATTGGTTTGGGGGTGGTGCGAATGGGGTGGTGCGAATGGCTCGGATGCCACAGGCGTGCCAGAGAGAATGGACCAGGTCGGACATAAATTGATTTCCTTGATCTGATAGAATTACACTGGGGAACCCTACTCGGGTAAAGATGGTAACAAGAGCCTCTGCTACCTTCATGGCTGTAATGCTGGACAGTGCCTCAGGATACCGGGTGGCATAGTGCACCACCGTCTGGATAAACCGTTTCCCTGTTCTGCTGGGGTGCGCCAAAGGTCCTATTATATCCACAGCTACACGCTGAAATGGCTCCTCAATGATTGGCAGGGATTGCATGGGTACCTTGTGACGGGCACCTGGATGTCGCATCCGTTGGCACACATCACAGGTATGGCAGTATCGAACTACTGATTGTGAAATGCCAGGCCAGTAAAAGTTGTGGGTGAGTCTTTTCTCTGTCCGTTTCCTACCTTGATGACCCAATAAGGGGATGTCATGAGCCAGTTGGAGTAGCTGCAGCCTATACTTTTGAGGGACAATGAGTTGGCTGGTAGTCACTTCAGGGATGACCCCACCCCGGGCCTCTACTAACCGATAATACAATCCCTTATCTCTGGTGAGCCTATCCCCATTCTCTCCCTCCTGCCCAGTTTCTGCCCGTAGTTTAATAGCTGCCAAGGTTGGATTACCTTCTATTTTTTGCCTAAACTCTTCCCGATCCCAAAAGTCTCCCAATGTAGAAGCAGTAGATGCAGCTCTTACCAGTTCAGTTGGGGGTCCTGGAGGCTGCTCCACAGTCAATTCCGAAACTCTCTGTGCTTGGGCAGCTTGGTTATGGGTGACAGCTCCCACAAAATGGCACTGTAATTCCCCAATGTCATTACCAAGGAGAACATCCGCGGGAAGTCCCCCCATAACTCCAATCCAACACAGTCTTTCCCCGTGACCATAATCCAAATGTACAGCAGCCTTCTGGATATATTTGCGAGTACACCCTGCCAATGCGATTGGTATTCCTGGGCCGTGATGAATTGCCTCTGGTCGAACCACATGGGGGTCAGCAACGGTCAGGAACGCCCCAGTGTCTCTAAAGCCAGTCACCTTGTATCTATCAATCAAAACATCCTGCAGATGGTGCTGCCTTTGCTCTGGGTAATTTTGCGCAAGGGGCTGCATGCCATATACGCCAGAGGGGGTCTCCGTGGTGCAGGGTTCGGTAGTCCACTCTGGTGGGGGTGGTGGTAACTCTTCCTCAGGCAGGATAGAGTGCACAAGATGCCCAGGGGGAGGAGAAAAAGGTCGGAGCTCCCTTCGATTTCTTGAGGGGCACCTAGACTGTAAGTGGCCAGGCTGACCGCACCCATAACACTTCCTTTCTGAGATCCCTCTATATCACGGTCGGAATTGTGTGTTCCCCCGGATTGGTTGGCATGGTTGTCATTGGCCTGCGGATGGCTTGAGGGGCGTATATGACAGGAGGTGGCCAGGGGCTGGGTTAGGTTGAGGTTTATTGTCCAGCAGCCTCCTCCACTGAGGTTTGATGGTAAGTGCCTCATCAGCCAGGGCTGCAGCTCTATTCAATGTTGGTGGCTTACGTTCGCAGACCTATTTCCGTATTTCCTGGGGGCACTTGGTATAAAACTGTTCTTTCAGGAACGCTTGCAGAATATTGTCCACAGTGAAGGCACTCTCCGCTTCCAGCCATCTTCGACACGCCCGGGATATTTTATGGGCATACACTACCGTTCAAAAGTTTAGGGTCACTTAGAAATTTCCTTATTTTTGAAAGAAAAGCACAGTTTTTTTCAATGAAGATAACATAAAATTAATCAGAAATACACTCTATACATTGTTAATGTGGTAAATGAATATTCTAGCTGCAAACGTCTGTTTTTTAATGCAATATCTACATAGGTGTATAGAGGCCCATTTCCAGCAACCATCACTTCAGTGTTCTAATGGTACATTGTCTTTGCTAACTGTGTTAGAAGGCTAATGGATGATTAGAAAACACTTGAAAACCCTTGTGCAATTATGTTAGCACCGCTGTAAACAGTTTTGCTGTTTAGAGAAGCTTTAAAACTGATCTTCCTTTGAGCTAGTTGAGAATCTGGAGCATTACATTTGTGGGTTCGATTAAACTCTCCAAATGGCTAGAAAAAGAGAGCTTTCATGTGAAACTCGACAGTCTATTCTTGTTCTTAGAAATTAAGACTATTCCATGCGAGAAATTGCCAAGAAACTGAAGATTTCCTACAACGGTGTGTACTACTCCCTTCAGAGGACAGCACAAACAGGCTCTAACCAGAGTAGAAAGAGAAGTGGGAGGCCCCGCTGCATAACTGAGCAACAAGACAAGTACATTAGAGTCTCTAGTTTGAGAAATAGACGCCTCACAGGTCCTCAACTGGCAGCTTCATTAAATAGTACCCGCAAAACGCCAGTGTCAACGTCTACAGTGAAGAGGCGACTCCGGGATGCTGGCCTTCAGGGCAGAGTGGCAAAGAAAAAGCCATATCTGAGACTGGCTAATAAAAGGAAAATATTAATATGGGCAAAAGCACACAGACATTGGACAGAGGAAGATTGGAAAAAAGTGTTATCGACAGACGAATCGAAGTTTGAGGTGTTTGGATCACACAGAAGAACATTTGTGAGACACAGAACAACTGAAAAGATGCTGGAAGAGTGCCTGATGCCATCTGTCAAGCATGGTGGAGGTAATGTGATGGTCTGGGGTTGCTTTGGTGCTGGTAAAGTGGGAGATTTGTACAAGGTAAAAGGGATTTTGAATAAGGAAGGCTATCACTCCATTTTGCAACGCCAAGCCATACCCTGTGGACAGCGCTTGGTTGGAGCCAATTTCATCCTACAACAGGACGATGACCCAAAGCACACCTCCAAATTACGCAAGAACTATTTAGGGAAGAAGCAGGCAGCTAGTATTCTATCTGTAATGGAGTGGCCAGCGCAGTCACCAGATCTCAACCCCATAGAGCTGTTGTGGGAGCAGCTTGACCTTATGGTATGCAAGAAGTGCCCATCAAGCCAATCCAACTTGTGGGAGGGGCTTCTGGAAGCATGGGGTGAAATTTCTCCCGATTACCTCAGCAAATTAACAGCTAGAATGCCAAAGGTCTGCAATGCTGTAATTGCTGCAAATGGAGCATTCTTTGACGAAATCAAAGTTTGAAGGAGAAAATTATTATTTCAAATAAAAATCATTATTTCTAACATTGTCAATGTCTTGACTATATTTTCTAGTCATTTTGCAACTCATTTGATAAATATAAGTGTGAGTTTTCATGGAAAACCCAAAATTGTCTGGGTGACCCCAAACTTTTGAACGGTAGTGTACATCCTAAAAGAACCTCCAGCAGTACAGGGAGGGTCTCGGAATTGGGCCCGATGTGAGTCTGGGGTGACGGCATAGTAGTCCAAAATAGTTTGTTTCACAATGTCATAGTCCCGGTTCCACTGTGCGTCTAGGGTCCGATATGATTCTGCGGCTCTCCCTTCAAGGAGCCCCACTAAAACACGCATCCAATCAGAGATGGGTACATCCAGCAGGGTGCACTGCTGTTCAAAGTCCTGAAAAAACCCTTCCACATCCCCAGTTTCCTCATTAAACCGCTTGCATTCCTTCCGTGTAACCCGTAAAGTTTCCCGGATTCTCCGGTTCTCACCCCAGGTAATATTCTGCCCTCTTTTCGGCCTCCATTGCAGCTTGTCTCTGTTTTGCCATGTGAGCAGCTTCCAACTTATATTCCGGAGTAACAACGGATACCAGAGCTGCCATTTCCTCCTCGTACCACACCAACCATTGGCTTTTAGTGGTAAGAGCCCCTGTCTCCAGATCATGTCCTTTCGCCACCTGTGAGGAGGTCACCTTGCTAGCACTCACTAGTAGATCAATTAATGGCTCTTTAGACAGTACCTGGTAGTTCAGGCCAATAATAATTGGATCTGCTTGGTTTGCTGGTCTGCACTCTAGCTGAGTGATGGTGGTGCCTCCTGATGACCCCTTGTGGGGACTGGGCAATGAGAACACTTTATGTCTTGTGGACTGTACCTCTGACTCATCTGATCTGATTGTCCATAGGCTGGATACACGACCTGTAGTACCTGATTACAGAGTCATTCCTCTGCTGAGGGCTCACAATAAACCACACATAATGCACCATCACACCAGTAAACCCCCCCCCCCCCAAAAAAAACTACTACCAAGCAAAATCTACGCTCCAAAAGCCAAATGGCGGTCCTTCTGAGCCTGACAGTGTGCCCAAACTTAGATTTTTATTTTCATGGCCTAATTCCACTAAAGTCAGTAAAAAAAACTGTGTGGTCAAAATGCTTACTATACCCCTCGATAAATTCCTTGCGGGGTGTAGTTTCCCAAACGGGGTCACTTTTGTGGGTTTTCCACTGTTTTGGTCCCACAGGGGCTTTGCCTCCGAAAACCATTCCTGCTATATTTTAACACAAATCCAAATCGCAGTCTTTCCCTTCTAAGCCCTGCCGTGTGTCCAAACAGCCGTTTATGACCACATGTGTATTATTTTACTCGGGAGAAATTGCTTTACAAATTTTGTGGTGCTTTTTTCCCTTTAGTCCTTGTGGAAATTAAAAAAAATTAGCTAAACCTACATTTTCTTTGAAAAAATTTAGATTTTTATTTTCACACCTTAATTCCAATAATTTCTGCAAAAAACTTGTGTGGTCAAAATGCTCACTATACACCTAGATAATTTCCTCAATGAGTGTAGTTTCCAAAACGGGGTCACTTGTGTGTGTTTTCCACTGTTTTGGTCCCTCATGGGCTTTGCAAATGTGACATGGCCTCCACAAACCATTCCTGCTAAATTTGAGCACCAAAAGCCAAGTAGCACTTTATCCCTTATAAGCCCTGCCGTGTGTACAAACAGTAGTTTATGACCACATATGGAATATTGTTTTACTCGGGAGAAATTGCTTTACAAATGTTGCAGTATTTTTTCCCCTCTAGTCCTTGTGGAAATGAAAAAAAAATTAGCCAAACCTACATTTTCTTAGAAAAAATTTACGGCCTACTTCCAATAATTTCTGCAATAAACCTGTGGGGTCAAAATGCTCACTATACCCCTAGATAATTTCCTTGAAGTGAGTAGTTTCCCAAATAGGGTCCCTTTTGGGGAATTTACACTGTTTTGGCACCGCAAGAGCCCTTCAAACCTGACATGGTGCCTAAAATATATTATAATAAAAAGAAGGCCCCAAAATCCTCTAGGTGCTCCTTATGCTTCTGAGGCCGGTGCTTCAGTACATTACCACACTAGGGCCACATGTGGGATATTTCCTAAAACTGCAGAATCTGGACAATAAATATTGAGTTGCATTTCTCTGGTAAAACTTTCTGTGTTACAAAAAAAATGGATTAAAAATGAATTTCTGGAAAAAAAAAGGAAATTTGTAAATTTCAACTCTACATTTCTTCCTGTGAAACGTCTGAAGGGTTAAGAAACTTTATAAATGTTGTTTTGAATACTTTGTGGGGTGAAGTTTTTAAAATGGGGTGACTTATTAGGGGTTTCTAATATATAAGGCCCTCAAAGACACTTCACAACTGAACTGGCCCCTGTAAAAATAGCCTTTTTATTTTTTTTTGAAAATGTGAGAAATTACAGCTAAAGTTCTAAGCCTTGTAAAATAAAAGGATGTTAAAAAAAACGATGTCAATCTAAAGTAGACATATGGGGGATGTTAATTAGCAACAATTTTGTGTGGTATAACTGCCTGTCTTACAAGCAGATACATTTAAATTTAGAAAAATTCTAATTTTCGTAATTTTTCACAAAATGTTGGTGTTTTCCATAATTGAATACTGAATGTTTCGAGCAAATTTTGCCAGTAACATAAAGTCCAATGTATCACGAGAAAACAATCTCAGAATCGCTTTGATAGGTGAAAGCATTCCGAAGTTATTACCACATAAAGTGAAACATGTCAGATTTGAAGAATGAGGCTCTGTCAGGAAGGTCAAAAGTGGCCAAAGAGGGAAGAGGTTAATAACTCCACTTGTTCACAAGCCACTTAGTCAATCAACCTCAGTTATGCTGGTCCTAACAGGACAATGGAGATCTAGCAAACTTAGTGCTTGCTCTGGTTTCTGCAACTTGGCAACCAATCAAACTTATTTGGGTGCTGCCTAGCAAACACAGGCTTTGCAAAAAATATAATGGGAAACAGTTTTTTCAGACTTTTCCTAAGGCCTCAATCCATTTCATGGATTGAGTTTTCTTCAACAAACATTGAAGACAGGTGTTCTAGGGGAGAACTCAGTCCGATATTTGGCATCCTAAGGGCTGATTCAGACGTGTGTGGCGTTTTTGCGCACGCAAAACACGCAGCGTTTTGCCTGCGCAAAAGCCACTTACCTGCTCCGTGAGGCAGCATCATATGATGAGCGGCTGCGTGCTTTTCGCGCAGCCGCCATCATTTATGACACGCCATTCGGATGTTTGTAAACAGAAAATCACGTGGTGCTTTTCTGTTTACATTCATCCTTTTGACAGCTGCTGCGCGAAACAGGCAGTTCGCACGGAAGTGCTTCCGTGCGACCTGCGTGGTTTTCACGCACCCATTGACTTTAATGGGTGCGTGTTGCGCAAAATACGCCGAAATATTGACCATGTCGCGCTGTCTGTACTGCCCCATAGACTTGTATTGGTCTGTGCGTGGCGCGTGAAAACCACGCGGCCCGCACGGACGCAATACCCATTAGTGTGAATCCAGCCTAAGGAGCATGCTGTCATCTGAATTAAATTATGTAGAATTCCTACGGAAATATACAAACACAGGAACATATGCGTAGCCCTGTTCACGAACATTCCCTATGTGATACAGAGGGAGAACAAATAAACTCTAAATACACTCATGTGTATGAAGTCTAGGGCAGGGACTAAACACAACCTTTTTATCACTTTATAGTTTCAGGAGCTTCAACTCTATCTATTCCTGCGGACTCAAGCTGCTGCTGGTGCAGCTGTTGTGCTAGCATAAGGATATGTTGACACTGCCTATTTTTGGCCATTTTTGGGCTGTAAACGCCCGAAAAATTGGAAGCAGAATACCTCCAAACATCTGTCCATTGATTTCAATGGGAAAAACGGCATTCTGTTCCGACGGGCCGTTTTTTTGCGCGACCATTTTTCAAAAAACGGCCGCGAAAAAGAAGTGCAGGTCACTTCCTGGGACGTTTTTGGAGCCGTTTTTCATAGACTCTAAAGAAAACAACTCCAAAAACAGCCGTAAAAAACGCAGCGAAAAACGCCGCCAAAATCGTGAGTGGCTTTAAAAACGTCTGAAAATCAAGAGCTATTTTCCCTTGAAAACAGCTCCGTATTTTCAGACGTCTTTGACTCAGCGTGTGAACAAACCCTCAGGCTGTGTGTAGCCCTGGCACTGTCAACATCTATCTCTCCCATAAACATGCATACCCAGATCGGCCAAGCATGCATGGTTTCTACCAGAGTGAAACTGGGATAAACCACTGCTGGACACTTTTGCCTGCTCTTATCTTCCACTTGAATAAGGCCTTATTCACACGAGCGTATTTGACGTCCGTGTTACGCACGTTAAAACAACGGACGTCCCACGGCCCTTTGCAATTCAATGGGGCCATTCAGACATTCAGTGTTTTTAACGCAGCGTATCCGCTGTGTGAAACTTACTGCATGTCCTATACTTGTGCGTTTTTTTGCGCATCACGCACCCATTAAAGTCAATGGGTGAGTGAAAATCACGGACAGCCCACTGACGCACATCCGTGTGCCATGCGTTTTTCACGCAACAGTTGCTAAAGATAATTAAGCCCAGCGTAATGTAGGCGCAGCCGTAATGAAGGAAGCGCATGACTAGGTGTTTGGGAGTTCTAGGCTATTATGTTCTAGGCTATTATGATTTAGGCTATATTTATAGGGATTGGAGGGTTATGTGAAAGGGGCATGGGGCAAAATGTATCTATATGTGGTGGGTGGAGAATAAAGTATATAAGTCCATGCGGGGAAGAGGCAGCCCTCTTTCCCGCTGGACAACAGGAGAAAGTTTTGTCCTGTTATTATATTTAAAAGAAAAATATACATATTAATATTTTCTACTTACCTGATGGAAGCGGCGATGGAGACAACGATGGCCAGGATCCGGGATGCAGCGATGCAGCACGGCGTGGGATGGCTGGATGCGCTGATTGCCGGGGCTCTTCCTCCGGTTCCAGCGGCTGGAGAGGAGAGTGAGGGACGCAGCAGCGGGCGTTCCAGGCCTCAGGAGAGGCCTTCTTCTGCAGGTGCACCTCGGTCTGGTCGGCGCCGAGGGAGCCCCTCCAGGGACCCTCCTCCTCCTGCTGGTCCGGAGCTGCACCCTGGCGACGGTCCGCGGAGGTCTGGGAGGAATCCCATCAGGCGGGCTAGACCGGAGGTGACAGGAGGGGGGGGGGCCGCGGCGGCCATCTTCCTCCCTCCTGTCTCAACGACGCCGGAAGTGGAGGCGGGACCGGATGCGCGCGCAAGACCGGATGCGCGCACAAGACCGGATGTGCGCGCTGGACCGGATGTGCGCGCATTACCGGAAGTGACGGCTTTCTCCGGCGCCGATGCTCCAGGTGCCGGAGGAGCTCTGCATGCCGACGTCCGGACTGCAAGACCGACACAGAGGAAGAGGCGAGCGGCCTCTGGATGGGGAGCGAGATCGCCTCCTGCAGGAGCAGGGAGGCGTGTGACAGCGACAGCGACCGGAAGGACCCGGGCAGCTTCGGTGAGTGACGCCGGGCCCCATCCGGACGAGGGGGGGCAGCGGTCTGCAAGACAAGCGGCGACAAGGAGATTTGTGTTTGACAGCCCTGCAGAAGGACTGGATCGGCAGGGCTGTCAGGCTGATGTCGCGCCACCAGCGGGTGGCAGGATCGTGGCTGGATATGTCGCGCCACCAGCGGGTGGCAGGACCGTGGACGGACCGCGTTCCGCTGGGCCTGGAGCTTCATCATCCAGAAGTGTGCGGAGCTACGGGGAGCGTGGGGTGCAGGAGCACCACTCCCCAGGATCGTCACGACCGACGCCAGGATTATCTGGAGTGGTGGACGCGTCCGCTGGGAGGTCACCTCAGGGACGTACGGGTGAGTTTACCACGGATGTGGTGCCGGGGATGTGTGGGGGGGATGTGGGGGGGATGTTGTCAATGTCACAGATGCAATTGTTGTTTAGAGGGATGCAGGAGTATTTTATGAGAACTGTGCCAGGCGTAGAGCAGTCGCCAGCGAGGGTATGGGGCGCTGCTAGTGAGGCGTCTGCTAGTGCGGCAGGGAGTGCAGTTGCTAACGAGGCGATTTCTGGTGCGGCTGCGGCAGGGATTGCGGGTGTTAGTGACGTGGCGCCGGTTGTGGGTGCCGTAGTGGCGGTGGAAAAAGCGGTTGATGCGGCGGCTAGTACAGTTAAGAAAGTGGTGGAGGATGTGCGTTTGGCAGATGCGGCAAAAGGCGAGGTTTATGTGTGCTTTGAGGGCCCGCTGGGGGCGCATTTGAAGGTGGAAATTAGGGAAAAGATCTGGAAAGATGAATATGTTGAGATTTTTTCTTTGCTGCCTTTAGAAAAGTTTAATTTGGACCGGTGGAAACCGGATGAAAGTAAGAAGGAGGAGGAGGAGCGGCGGCGGTATCGCTTGATTCCTCTGACTTTTGCGAATTGGTTACAGGCCTTCGCTATCTTGGCTAGTGTGGTGGGTGAGAAGGCGCCGGAGAACTGTTCGGCATTATTTTGTTATATGGATTCGGTAGGGGAGGCGTATCGTGTATACGGCGGTAATGCTTGGTTGCGGTATGACGAACAGTTTCGTCAACGGAAGTCGGTGCGCCCGTCATTGCGATGGGACCACAAAGATATCAGTTTGTGGATGCGGCTGATGTCTGCGCCAAAACAGGGGCAGCAGCCCTTTCGGGATGCGGCCGGCGGTCAGGGGTCAGCAGCGGGTCGGTCAGGATCCTCAGGAAAGGGGTGTTGCTGGCAGTACAACGAGGGGCATTGCAAGTTTGGCCCAGACTGTAGATATAAGCACGAGTGCTCCGGTTGCGGAGGCGCCCATGGTTTGTCCAGATGCTTCAAGAAGCATAAGGGCAGGCAGGGAGATGCTGAGCAGAAGAGGGGCGACGCCGGTGAGGGTGGAAAGGATGCTCCCGTTTTTAAGGGGGTATCCAAATAAGAAAGTGGCGGAGTTGTTGTGGTTAGGTTTTTCAGTAGGTTTTCGGATTCCTTGTACGTCAGCTGGACGTGATGGGGTAGTCCGTAATTTGTCGTCTGCTTTGGCGCGGCCTGATCTGGTTACGGATAAGCTGCTGAAGGAGGTGGCGTTGGGCCGCATGGCGGGTCCGTTTTCCTGCCCGCCTGTTCAGAATTTGCGGGTTTCCCCGTTAGGTTTGGTTCCAAAAAGGGAGGCGAATAAATTCCGCCTTATTCATCACTTGTCTTATCCGGAAGGCGAGTCAGTGAATGACGGCATTGATCCGGCATTGTGCGCGGTCAGTTACACTTCCTTTGATGCGGCGGTTGTTTGGGTTCGGAAATACGGGAAGGGCTCTCTGTTAGCAAAAACTGACATTGAGGCCGCTTTTCGTTTATTGCCGGTGCATCCGGATAGTTTTTGTTTGCTGGGATGTTATTGGCAGAAGGAATATTTTGTAGATTGTTGCCTCCCGATGGGCTGCTCCATTTCATGCGCTTATTTTGAGATGTTTAGCACGTTTTTGGAGTGGGTGGTCCGTAGGGAGGCGCAGGTGCAATCTGCGCTGCATTATCTGGATGATTTCCTGTTTATCGGGCCGCCGGGTACCTATGTGTGTGCAGGATTGCTACACACTATGGAGAGAGTGGCAAAGGATTTTGGGGTACCTCTGGCGCCTGAAAAAACTGAGGGACCCACGACGGTCATTAAGTTTTTGGGAATCATGATTGATTCAGATAATATGGAGTGTCGCTTGCCTGATGATAAGTTGCTGGAGATGAGAGGGTTGGTGGCGAGTGCGCTGCGCAGGAAGAAGATACAATTGCGGGACTTGCAATCCTTGTTGGGGCATTTGAATTTTGCTTGTAGGATTATGCCCATGGGGCGGGTGTTTTGCAGGCGGTTGGCGAGTGCTACCGCAGGGGTGCATTCCCCTCATCATTTCATTAGGTTGTCGGCGGAGTTGAAAGCTGATTTGTTGGTGTGGGGGGAGTTTTTGCAGAGCTACAATGGGCGGTCGGTGCTCATGTATCAGCCGGTGTCTAGTGGGGATTTGGAGCTGTATACTGATGCATCAGGTGCATGTGGATTTGGGGCTTATTTCCAGGGGCAGTGGTGTGCAGGAGTTTGGCCTGATACATGGCATGAATGTGGTTTTGTCCGTAACTTGGCTCTGCTGGAATTGTTCCCGATTGTGGTGGCGGCGGAGTTGTGGGGGGATTGTCTGCGGGACCGGAGAGTGCGTTTCGTATGTGACAATCTGGGTGTGGTTCAGGCTGTTAATGCGCAGACAGCTAATTCTCCGCCAGTCGTGCGACTATTGCGACATTTAGTTTTGAGAGGTTTGATGTTGAATGCGCATTTTGTGGCAGTGCATATTCCTGGGGTGCTGAATTCTGTGGCTGATTCCCTTTCTCGTCAACAGTGGGACAGGTTTCGTCTGCTGGCGCCGGGGGCGGAGTCTCATGGCCTGCCTTGTCCAGAGCATCTGTGGAAGGTGGTGTGACAATGGCGATGTCGCTCGTGGAAAGGTCTGTTACTGGGGTTACGTGGCAGAGGTACAGTGCGGCATGGCAGGTATGGGAGGCGTTGTTGGATAATGCGCAGGTGGGTATTGCAGATCGGCAGGCGTGTTTGTTGTATTTTATAGGAAAGGCGTACAGTGAGGGGTCGTCTGCGGCAACGGTTGCTCGGAGTTTGTCGGCCTTGGCTTTTTGGTTTAAGAAGAAAGGTGAGGAGGACGTGACTAAGTCCTTTCTGGTCCGGCAGGCAATGAAGGGTTTCAGGAGGGGTTCCGCAGTTAGGGATCTCAGGAAGCCGGTGTCATTTGAGCTGTTGGTAGCGATTTGTGATTTGTTGAGGGAGGTTTGTGTTTCAGCATTTGAAGCGCGGCTATTTACACTGGCCTTTTCTTTGGGGCGTTCCGGATATCGGAGTTGGTGTCGGCCAGTAAGAGTGTGGCAGGGGGCTTATTGTTCGCGGATGTGGATTTGGATGGCTCCTGCCTTTCTTGTTTGCTTCGTAGATCTAAGACAGATCAGGAGGGGAGAGGTTTTGTGGTGCGTTTGTATGAGTTACCAGGGTCGCGGGTGTGCCCAGTTCACTGTTTTCGGGAGTTTGTCGCAGTGAGGCCTGAGGGGCCGGAGTCTTTGCTGGTTCATGCAGATGGGTTGTCTCTGTCAAAATTCCAGTTTTCACAGGTGTTCAAAAAATGCATCCTGTTGTCTGGCAGAGGTGGAGCAGGTTTTAGCTCTCATTCCTTTAGAATTGGCGCAGCTACGGAAGCAGCTCGGTGGGGTTTATCCCCGGCGATGGTTAAGAAGATCGGTAGGTGGGAGTCAGACCGATATAGGTTGTATGTGCGGCCTCACTTGCTTTGAGGCGGTGGTGATGAGATGTGCTGGAGGTGGATATGGAGTAGTTACGTTGCTGTTTTGTGTTGTTTTAGGTGCAGGTCCCTGCTTGATTTGGATCATGGGGCACTCCTACGTGCACTGGGGAGGTGTGCGTGCAGATGTTCGTCCGGCCGGACGGCAGTTGGGCCTGGTTCACTCAGAGGTTCAGGTCAGATGGTTGGGTCTGCGGGGCATGCTGTGGTGTAGGCTGTTACCGGAGGTACAATTTTATGCAGGTTTGGACAGGGCGCCGGATATTTTGGTGGTGCACCTTGGCGGCAATGATTTGGGCATTCGGTCATCCAGGGATTTAGTGAGGGATGTGAAGATCGACCTTTTGCGGTTGTGGTCGTCTTTCCCAGGAGTGGTGATTGTATGGTCGGATATTGTGGCTCGTAAGGTGTGGCGGCAGGCACGTTCCGTCCATAGCCTGAATAAAGCGCGCGCAAAGGTCAACAAGGTAGTTGGCAGGTTTGTGGCACGCAATGGCGGTGTTGTGGTGCGGCATAAGGAGTTGGAGGGCAGAGAGGTAGGTTTCCTCAGGGCGGATGGTGTTCACTTAAACGAGGTGGGTCTTGATATGTGGACCCTGGACATCAAGGAGGGCATGGAAAAAGCCCTGCAGTTGTGGAGGGACAATCATGTGTAAGGGGTCACACATGATTGTCGTGGCGGTAGGAGGAGGGGTCTTTGGAGGCACGTAATGGTAAGAAGGAGAAGCAACAATGGAGATTGTTGGAAGAGAACTCGGGGCGTTTAACCCGGGATAGTATTGGAGGGGCTGGGGAGTGGTTACCCAGCTCATATATATTCCTGATGGGCAGGGTCCCATGGAAGGGAGAGAGAGGTCTTGGACATGGTTGGTGCCCTCGGGTCAGGTGCAGAACGGCTGTAGGGTAAGAGGTCCAGACCTAATAAGGAAACGATGGAGTTTGGTATTTAACGAGTGAAGTGCCTTCAAGGATCCTTTATCTGGAGTTGGGAAATAGAGCAGGATGTTATCATGGAGTTATGATGTGTTTATGGTTATGCTCTTTTATCAGAAAAAAGGTGTGTTTAATAAATGGCTGCTGTGGCCTTTACACCAAAATTCATGTGTGGTCTCTTATTGGGGTTTGGGGGGTTTAAGGTCGTAGATAGCGAAAGCATCAAACATACCTTAAGTCAAGTAAGCCCAGCGTAATGTAGGCACAGCCGTAATGAAGGAAGCGCATGACTAGGTGTTTGGGAGTTCTAGGCTATTATGTTCTAGGCTATTATGTTTTAGGCTATATTTATAGGGATTGGAGGGTTATGTGAAAGGGGCATGGGGCAAAATGTATCTATATGTGTTGGGTGGAGAATAAAGTATATAAGTCCATGCGGGGAAGAGGCAGCCCTCTTTCCCGCTGGACAACAGGAGAAAGTTTTGTCCCGCCCGCCCGCCCTCCCAGTACTTTTCTCCTGTTTATGGGAATTTGTCGGTTGGGGATTTTTTTTTGTCACAGTAGCGATGGCGGTAGGAGGAGGGGTCTTTGGAGGCACGTAATGGTAAGAAGGAGAAGCAACAATGGAGATTGTTGGAAGAAAACTCGGGGCGTTTAACCCGGGATAGTATTGGAGGGGCTGGGGAGTGGTTACCCAGCTCATATATATTCCTGATGGGCAGGGTCCCCAGGAAGGGAGAGAGAGGTCTTGGACATGGTTGGTGCCCTCGGGTCAGGTGCAGAACGGCTGTAGGGTAAGAGGTCCAGACCTAATAAGGAAACGATGGAGTTTGGTATTTAACGATTGAAGTGCCTTCATGGATCCTTTATCTGGAGTTGGGAAATAGAGCAGGATGTTATCATGGAGTTATGATGTGTTTATGGTTATGCTCTTTTATCAGAAAAAAGGTGTGTTTAATAAATGGCTGCTGTGGCCTTTACACCAAAATTCATGTGTGGTCTCTTATTGGGGTTTGGGGGGTGTAAGGTCGTAGATAGCGAAAGCATCAAACATACCTTAAGTCATGATGAGGGAAAAAAAAAACCTCCTTCAGTTTATTTTGCTGACATAGAATACGCGTGACATACGGATGACATACGCGCGTAAAATAAACGCAGACACACACTGTACATGGATGTCACACGGAAACTGCAACGCAAGAAAAATGCTGCGTTTTTTACACTCGCAAATCGGACACGTTCGTGTGAATAAGGCCTAAAGGATCAGCCAAGTGGAAATCCATGGGGCAGTTGGGAAGTCAGGTTACACATAAGGCTATGTTCACACGCTTAGCAAAAAACGTCTGAAAATATGGAGCTGTTTTCAAGGAAAAACAGCTGCTGATTTTCAGACTTTATTTTAGCAATTCGCCTTTTTCGTCGCATTTTTTACGGACGTTTTTGGAGCTGGTTTTCTATAGAGTCAATGAAAAACAGCTCCTCATACCTTTAGGCTGGGTTCACGCGACCTATTTTCAGACGTAAACGAGGCGTTTTATGCCTCGATTTACGTCTGAAAATACGGCTCCAATACGTCGGCAAACATCTTCCCATTCATTTGAATGGGTTTGCCGACGTACTGTGCCGACGACCTGTCATTTAAAAGACAGCTCGTCAAAAGAAGTGCAGGACACTTCTTGAGACGTAATTTGAGCCGTTTTTCATTGATTCCAATGAAGAACAGCTCCAAATTACGGCCGTAATTGACGCCTCGCAATACGCGAGTACATGCAATTACGTCTGAAATTTACGGAGCTGTTTTCTCCTGGAAACAGCTCTGGAATTTCAGACGTAAATGCAGTTATCGTGTGCACATACCCTCAGACTGTGAATGGATCCTGCTCACATCGGCTCACATTTACAAAGCAGTTTAAGCAAGTTTTTGCATAATCGGCGCCAAATAAAGTTGCAAGCGTTGACATGACAGAAATTTCTGGTAAAATCAGTTACTTTTCTCACCGCTCACTAAATTTGTAAAGTCACAAGAAAACTTTGTGTGCTCTCTAAATAGTAGTAGCCTAAAGGGTATCAAACTTTCAACAAATTTCTGACATGCCATAGTGACATGTCATAAGTTTTGATCGGTGTGGGTCCGAGCCCTGAGACCCCATCGATCGCTAGAACTAAGCGGCAGAAGTTCTCTGGAGCGCTGAGCCGCTTGGTTTCTGATGGCTTTTCATAGAAAGTCTATGGGCCCGTACACCGCTACATTGGCTTTCCGAAAAAAGCTGATCAGAAACCAAGTGGCTCAGCACTCACCCGAGCATTTCTGCTGCTTTGTTCTAGCGATTGGTGGGGGTCTTAGTGCTCGGACCCCCACCGATCAAAACTTCTTACACGTCACTATGACATGTCGGAAGTTTGTTGAAGGTTTAGATAAACTTTAAGAAGAAAAATAGGTGAAAATGGTGCAAACAGTGACTGACGTAACTATAGGGGTTGCAACGGTTGAAATTGCGACCGGGCCCAGAAGCCAAGGGGGCTCGAGACCCCCTGGACCACAAGAAAAGTAACTTGGGCCTATGTAATAAACTACACGGGCCCCTGTTACTTTAGTAACTAACAGTCCTTACCTTCCTCGTTCTGGAGCGCAGCGGAGATTCTGACGTCACAACGCTGTGCGCAGCACTGCACCCCCTTCAAAACAGCTGATTGGTGGGGGTCCCGGGAGTCGGACCCCGACCCATCAGCTATTGATGGCCTATCCTAAGGCTAGGCCATCAATGTTTAGGGACTGGACAACCCCTTTAAGCCTACCATCTGGTAGGCTTAGATACAGGGACACAGGAGACAGTAATCTTATGCTGTATAAGATTACTGTCTGCTGGGGCCCTGTATCTAAGCATCCTACCATAACCACATGATAGGCTTAGATACATGGCCCATGTGTGATCCTGTCTGATGTTCCCTGTATTTAAGCCTACCACATATTAGGCTTAGACACAAGGCTCCAGCAGACAGTAAACTTATACTGTATAAGATTACTGTCTGCTGGACCCTGTATCTAAGCCTACCTTGTGATAGGCTTAGATACAGGGTCCAACAAACTGTATCACACATGCACATGGGCCCTGTATCTAAGGCCCCATGCACACGACCGTAAAAACGCCCGTAATTACGGGCCCATATACTTCTATTAGCCACGGGTACCTTCCATTTGCGTACGGGAAGGTGCCCGGGCCGTTGAAAAATATAGAACATGTTCTATTTCAGGCCGTAATTATGGCACGGGCAGGCCCATAGAAGTCTTTACGGGTGGCTACGTGTGTGCACCCGTAATTGCGGGAGCGTTACTAGGCGACGTCAGGGGATTTAAATTTTTGAATAAAGAGAAGCAGAGAAAATGGCGTCTGAGCGATCATGTGACCCTTTTAAGGGGTTTGGACTTGATTGTGACACGGGTCCGTAAATACGGGTTAAAAATGTGTGATAAAGGACCCATATTTACACGAGGGAAAAATACAGTCGTGTGCATGGGGCCTTAGCCTGTATCCATATGTGTTACTAATGTTTTTTGTTTTTTTTTTGTGTTTGTGTTTTTTTTTACAGGTTCGGTCGTTGTACTACGTCGGATTAGAGGACTACTTCGAAGACAGCTTTTTTTATTATCAATAAAATGGTTAACAAGGGTTTTTTATTTTTTATTTCAATGAAATATTTTTTCCATGTCTTTGTATTTTTTTTCATCTTTATTACTACCACCTTAATAATGGCCGCTGGCTGATTGACAGCGTCCATTACTAAGACGGGGCTTAGTGTTAACTGGTGCAGAGGCTAACACTAACCCCCCCATTGTTACCCCGATACCCACTGCCACCAGGGGTGCCGATCCAGTACCCGACCATCTGTAGTGATGGTCGGCTACTGGGATGGCTGCAGGCTCGAATTATTAGGCTGGGAAAGCCCAAAACCAGTGGTTCTTCCCACCCTGGTAATGCCAGGGGGGGGGCCACATAATTATTTTTTTTTAAATAAATAATTGGAAAGAACAATGTAGGGTTCCCCCATTTTTATAACCAGCCAGATACAACACAGCAGGAGCCTGACATTACCAGGGTGGGAAGGGCCACTGGTTTTGGGCTTTCCCAGTCTAATAATACCAGGCTGCGGCCGCCCTAGTGCCCGACCATCACTACAGATGGTCGGGTACTGGATCGTATCTGGCTATTCACGGTACCCCTGGTGGTGGTGGGTACCGGGGTAATAATGGGGGTTAGTAATAGCCTCTTCATGTCTAACATTAAGCCCCGCCTTAGTAATGGCTGCTGTCAATCAGGCAGCGACCATTACGAAGGCGGTAGTAATAAAGTTTAAAAAAATAGGACATAGAAAAAAATATTTTATTGAAATAAAAAAAAAAAAACACAATCCCCATTAACCATTTTATTGAGAATTAAAAAAACGCTGTCATTGAAGTTGTCCTTGAATCCGAAGTAGTCCAACAACCAAACCTGTAAAAAACACACACACAAAAAAAATTTGTAACACATAAAAAAGCAAAACAATTAATATTCTTACCTTTCCTGGGTCCAGCGCTGGAGCCGCAATGTCAGCGAGCTGAGACCTATATCTAATCCTATCATGTGTGATACTGTCTGCTGAGCCACTGTATCTAATCCAATCCATAGCTATAGGGTCAGAGTGCTATAGATATGCTGTCTCCTACATACACATTTTTTTGTGGGGAATATGGGGCTATTTCCCCTGACGTTTCAAGACCTTAGTGACGCCCCTGGCTGCTAGTGCTGCATCGTTGGATCACTTAGGAGACCCAGCGATGCAGCTGAAAGCTGCGGGCCGCCGGCCATGAGAAGTTGGGGGGGGCGGATGGGCAATTAGAACATTTGCATCGGGGCCCATGAGCCTTTAGCTACGCCCCTGCGTGCAAATTTTTGTGTAATTATACACATGCTCATAACAGTCATAGATTTGATCTCCTGACAGGGTTCACAATGCATCAAATTTATTAAGAGGCGTTTGTTTTTTTTATTAATTTTGGCGCAAATACATTCTACGATCTCCTTTACTTAGACTGGTGTAAGATAAACCAGTCTTAGTAAATGTGGGTCATTGTGTATAGGGCAGATGGTACTGGCTATAAACGTACATACAGATCTATGAAGCTTGCATATATGTATGTGTACCAGGACGTGATGTCCCTCCCCAGCTAAAGTAGCAATTGTACACAATGAAGAAAGGCAAATCAAGCCAAATACTTTTATCGCCTATTGACAATTTACCCCGGAATCTGTGGTGATTCCCATAGACACAAGACTGTAACCCAATCCTGTTAAAATTGGAAATATACAACCCATAGTGGTGGAAGATTTCTCTGTAGCAGGTCATGGTAATAATTTCTAATTATTTAGCCTTCACACAATATCAGAGATTACAGTCTATAAATTGTGTTATTTTAGAAAGTATGGTGAAATAATAAAAAAATAAATAGTAATATGTTCCGGTGTTAATAATCTGCATTTAATTGTTTACTCATGGGTGTATGTGATTTTTGGCCACCTAAATGACTCTGTAGAGATTCGTTTTTGTTTTTCACTCCCCAACATATTTATATTAATCAGCTTTCAGCACATTATTGTGACTGCGTTAAATCCCTAGTATGCAGGTAGCTGGAGCAATTAGTAGGAAAGCCGCACAGAACATCCTCGGCCATGATTTACAGCGTGTGGCAAAGAAGGATTTTACCACCAGCTGTTAGAAAAAGGCTTTGTAGTCCAAAACACGATTTGCATCTCAATATTATATTTCCCGGCATTTATTGATGCGGAACGGCCACATGATCATTTTTTAATTTGGCAAAACCAAAAGTAAGACACCGCATGTCGCTGGCAAAAGCAAAAACCTTATATATCAGAATATAATATGTTTATTTCGTCACCAGGACTAGGCCTGTGACATATAGGAAGGAAATAGTAGTATACACCTTTCATGAGAGGGTCTTGAGTGTATGTCGAGCTGTCACTTTTTCTCTCCCAGGTGGCGGAACTGTCTCAGTGTCTGGAAGACAGAATGTACCAGATGTATGAACAGAACAACACACAACTACAGGTCAGGCTGCAGGAGCTCACGGAGATCATAGAAAGGATTGGGCAGCTGCAGGCTGAGCTCAAACAAGTCTGCCAGACTGTGGTTACCGTCTACAAGGACCTGGGCTTACAGCACGACAGCTGAGACAACAGACAGCAAGGAGCCAACATTCTGCAGGTTACGTTCTCCTCACCTTTTACATTTAACATTAGCTTTTTGGACTTTTACTTACCAGAAGTTGGAAATTTTCTTTTAAGCAATTTATTTTATGTTTTGCATTGCTCTATGTTTTATGTGCATGAAAATGAATTGGCAAATACCATACTACCTTCACTTCAAAATCTTTAAATAAAGAACATCAATTCTCAGGCACAAATTTTCAGTCTAGACAGAGTAAGGGCATGACCACACATGGCGGAATTCCTCCGCAACTGTCCGCATCAATGCCGCACAGAATCTGCGTTGCAGATTCTGCAGCGGATCTGCACAAAATGTGCAGAAAATTGATGCGGACTGGCCGCTGCGGACTGCAGGAAAAGTGCTTCTCTTCTCCCTATTCAGTGCAGGATAGAGAGAAGGGACAGCACTTTCCCTAGTGAAAGTCAAAGAAATTCATACTTACCGCCCGTTGTCTTGGTGACGCGTCCCTCTTTCGGCATCCGGCCCGACCTCCCTGGATGACGCTCCAGTCCATGTGACCGCTGCAGCCTGTGCTTGGCCTGTGATTGGCTGCAGCCGTCACTTACACTGAAACGTCATCCTGGGAGGCCGGACTGGAGACAGACGCAGGGAGTTCTCGGTAAGTATGAACTTATATTTTTTTTTACAGATACATGTATATTGAGATCGGTAGTCACTGTCCCGGGTGCAGAAACAGTTACTGCCGATCGCGTAACTCTTTCAGCACCCTGGACAGTGACTATTTACAGACGTCTCCTAGCAACGCTCCCGTCATTACGGGAGCCCCATTGACTTCCTCAGTCTGGCTGTAGACCTAGAAATACATAGGTCCAGCCAGAATGAAGAAATGTCATGGTAGTAAAAACAATACGCTCCGCAGCACACATAAGATCTGCGGACTTCATTGCGGAATTTTGACTCTCCATTGAAGTCAATGGAGAAATTCCGCCATGAGTCCGCAACCAGTCCGCCACTGCTCCGCAACAGACAGAGCATGCTGCGGACACCAAATTCCGCTCCGCAGCCTATGCTCCGCAGCGGAATTGTACGCATCGTGTAAACGAACACTGCTAAATTAAAGTGAAAGTCAATGGAGAAACGGCTCCGCTGCGGATTAACGCTGCGGAGTGTCCGCAGCGGAATTTAAGTGAAATTCCGCCATGTGTGAACCCGCCCTAAGGCTTCGTTCACATCTGCGCTAGGGCTCCGTTCCGATGTTCCGTTGGAGCTTTCCGTCGGAATGAAGCCCTGACAGACACAAACAGAAACCATAGGTTGATTTCAATGGTGACAGATCCGGTGTCAATGGTTTCCGTTTGTCTCCGTTGTACAAGGGTTCCGTCGACTGCGCTATTGATTCGGAGCCTGAGTGCAGATGTGAACGAAGCCTAAGTTGCATTCACTTGACTGTATTATTGGTCTGTGTTAGATCCCTATATTTATAATCAAAATCAGAATGAATCCTAACTCCCTTTTCTGGGAAGAAATATATTGATATGACTTGTTATGCCATCGACGCCCGATCAGCGGGGGTCTAACCACTGTGAACCCCACCGATCGCTAACATGAAGAGGCAGCAGTGCCATGCCATATCTTCTCCTGTCTGTTCCATTTGGCTTTTTCTGGGTGGCTGCATGGTTGGTTATCGACTTTAATGGGCTGACCAATGTGGCCTCTGGAGAAATCTGAGCAGGACCGGCAGGAGCTGATGGGGCATATATAATGAGGATGTCAAGTGGATCATAGCCCTAAAAGCATTTTCCAAAAAACAACACTGACTAGTGGGAGTCTGAATGAAAGACTATAACAGAGTGAAGGTTTGGGAACCAGGACTTTAGGTGTCCACAGAAGTAACATTTTCCATCAGCACAATAAACAAGAAGAATCATTAACAATAACTGGATTAATTGTACTGAAACAGCCGGATCCAGAACAGAAAAAAATATTTTCAGTTGTTTTTAAAGGGGTTTTCCCATCTTGGGCATGTATGGAATATCCACTGATAGATGGGACCTGCACCTATCAGGCATTTATGGAATATCCCACGTAAGATGGGAATACCTATTTAAAGTGTATAGGACATGTGTTAAACATTTCTTGTTTGTTTATTGCTATAGTGTGATAATAAAGGTATATAAAGCACTCGGTATAAAAGTTAAGATTTATTAGGTCATTTTAAAACAAAAAGATTAAAACTAAAATCCCGGGACCACGCTTACGCGTTTCAGACCAGTAAGGTCCTTAATCGAAGCTATGATTAAGGACCTTACTAGTCTGAAATGCGTAAGAAGGTGGCTGTGGATATTCATTAGAAACGGCACTGTGAATAAAATCACCTGCTTTAGGCCACTTTCACACGGCAGCAATATGGCTTCTGTAAAACAGCTGCAAGACTCCGACCACCCGCGATTCTACTAAACCAAACTTAGATCAGCATAAAACCCTACAGTGACCTAAGTTCAGTTCAGTAGAACCGTGGGGGTCTGGGTGTAACGCCCATAATACAGACAATATAATATAGTCCTATTATGGCCATGTGAAACTAACTTTTCTCATCAATCTGAAATGATATCCAGCATAGCATAGGTCCATATAACCAAAAGTTTGTTATTCACATTAAAATCGCATACAGCATAACCGCTTACACGTTTTGAGCTTCAAGAGCCCTTACACATAGCGTGGCTTTTCTCATCTACTTCTTAGGTTTTCAGCGCATAAAAATACAATGTGAATATCAACTGCCCAAACAAGAAGCAAAACGGCTGGGTTTACAGTGTGCAGGTGCTGCAGGGGTTCTTTCCTTTTTTTTTTAAACTATTATGCTGATTGGATCAAAAGAGAGGAGTTTATCTTTATGCCTCTTCTCTGCAGAATCCACTTCTGGTTTTGGCAAAAACTGCATCATGTGAACCCAACCCATAAAGGTAATTTGACATCATGGGGCTTGTTTTTCGGTAACCCGAGGATGCCTTACCCCTCCCTGAGTTCTCACAAGAAACCTCCACCATCCCACTCCACTAACATGACATGGTGGTTTTAGTTTTATTCTCCACCCCGAGACCCAGACCATGAGCGCTATTTTTGTTCAGATGTCTAGAATTGTGCTTTAAAACAGAAAAAAACCAGGTTTTATTTCAAAACTAGAGATTTTTATTTGAAACGTGAGTTATGGGAAATCTCACATTGTATTCTACGACATTTTTTTTTTACATTAGTTTTGACAATCTTCATGTATAATAAACAAAGCTGACAAATACTGGCATTTAAAGACAAATCCAGAACTTACATCATTGTGATTTGTAGCAGGAGAAGTATTAAAGGCCGGGTTCCCATGGGTCGGATACACTGGGTAAAACTACGCAGCGTATCCAACCTAGAACCCACAATACGTTCAAGCAGGGTTTCTACTCCGATCGTAGTCATGGCAACGCGTCGCTCCGTTGTTGTGCAGTCCGGCCTCCCGGGATGACGCTGCAGTAGTCACATGAGATGCAACATCAACCCAGACGGCCGGCCTAAAACTAAGGGTATGTGCACACACACTAATTACGTCCGTAATTGACGGACGTATTTCGGCCGCAAGTCCCGGACCGAACACAGTGCAGGGAGCCGGGCTCCTAGCATCATAGTTATGTACGATGCTAGGAGTCCCTGCCTCTCTGCAGGACAACTGTCCCGTACTGTAATCATGTTTTCAGTACGGGACAGCAGTTCCACAGAGTAGCAGGGACTCCTAGCATCGTACATAAGTATGATGCTAGGAGCCCGGCTCCCTGCACTGTGTTCGGTCCGGTACTTGCGGCCGAAATACGTCCGTCAATTACGGACGTAATTAGTGTGTGTGCACATACCCTCACAGTATAAGATATTCAGATGCATACAAACATAGCAGCATGACATAGATGTATGTACTGAAGAGCTCGGGATGCATTGTCTCAGGAGCCGTTCAGCTGTAGCTTAAATATATGATGTGAACGTGAGCAGCTGAAAGACAAGCAAGTCAGTTATCAGGTAGTAACCAGACCGTCAGTCTCCAAACATATTCTATTCTCCATCACTACTAAAGACGACTGCAGAATCTGATCAAAGTAAATCCAGGACACATTCAGTAACTTGCAGCATCACGTTGATCCTGTATTGGTAGCGGAAGCCGGATTAACTGTTCACAGTGAAGGCCTGCAGCCCCGTAATAGCTCGGCCCAGAATTAAAGCGTGGACATCGTGAGTACCTGCACGGAAGCAGAATATACAGCAATATCACTTACACATTACCACACAGAAAAGAACCCCCATATCTATCTACACCGTGACTTTAGGTCACGGTAATATTCTGGCATTACTTGGCTAAATCCTCAATGTTTTCCAGAGGGAAGGATTGCGGTTGTATCACAGTATTGCTGCAATATTATGGTGACTCGTGGGTGTAGCCCTAGTCTAGATCAAGTACTTACAAGGTTTACCCTGGTCCTATGCCACTAAGACGGGCAGCCTTCCAGATGTTCTGAGAACACAACTCCCAGCATGCCCTGACAGCCATAGGCTTTATTATTTCAGTCAAAGACTGTCAAGGGCATGCTGGGAATTGTAGTTTCACAACAGCTGGAGTGTCGAAGGTTGCTGACCCCTACACTAAGGTTTCTGTAAAAGTATGACAACCAATCACCGTTCGCCATCCTATTATTGACATCTCTGAATGCGAATAGGATTTTACTCACCACCAAACCATCCATTTCATTAAAACCCTCCCAAACCCATCACCACCTGATCCTTTCCATCACTTTTTAAAAACTTCTCCACAAAGCAAATGCGGGTTTACATGGCATTGTAAACGTAAAGATTGTCAATTTTCATCCCAAATGCCCTCAACCCATTGAAAGGATGTCGGTAATCAACCCAATTATAATCCTGGACAGATTCTGACATTTATGGCTGCATTATAGTAAAGCTGTAATTTCACGTGATCTCGGGAAATGAATCCACTGGAAGAACGCCGGCAGCCATGAAAATAGATTATCTCATTTACATATTAGGGGCTTTAAGACTCACGTTGCCTTATAAATTATATTGCAAAGTCTTAATAATATCTGCTCAGTGATTGGTCATCTTAAACAGGTTTCATACTGTGATTTGTAGACCCCTCCCCCCTCCCCCAGCAGCCACCCTGCTATGTACATACCTTCATATGTGTTTACAGCCTCCAGGTTCATGACGTGTCTGATGATATGGTATTCATCAGAAATCCCATTTCCTCCCAGCATATCCCGGGCCTGACGGGCAATGTCCAGAGCTTTCCCGCATGAATTCCTCTTCAGCAGAGAGATCATTTCTGGAGTAGCTCTGCACATATGTCACAAGGAGAAGAACATTTACTACGTATGTTAACATCATCTTCTAAAGCTGGTCATACACAAGATAATTGTCAGCGAATCCCAGTGATTTTGGCGCAAGCCACTGACAATCTAATGTGTATGTTGGCGGCTTGACTGTCCCCCAATATCCGCTGTCAGACGAAACAAGGATGTCAATCCGGCTTCCCAACCTGGTGACACTTTAGGAGCTGGAAGGGTCTGCTTCAGGATTGAGGGCAGGCAGTAACGTAAATACCATGGTGGGGGCTTGGTGTGAGAGGAGGTCCACTACTGAATTGCTTACACTGCTTCGCTTTACATCACCATAGATGTAAATGAGAAAATTCTTATTACTGCCACTAGGGGGAGATCACTGTATACAGATTTATACAATGATTTCAATGTGACATGTATAAGATCCATATGCAAGAAGTTCCCTCAGCTCTATCACTGTATGAATGAAAGCAGGGGATTAGGTAAGAAAACCTGCAACCCTTCTAACGTTATATCATGGGAGGAATCGCCATAGAATTTTGGAAATAGAAACAGGAAATTCACTTCATGTAGTAATGTAAATTTAGCTCTATTTACAGTCAAATTAGGATAATCCTGCATCCGCTAAACAAATTCTTAAATAAAGACAAACATAAATTGGTGTGCAGCCCTATGATTTCTGTGGGGGAGGTGTAAATTCTGCATGTACGCTGCCTTGGTGCATACATGGTAGGTAGAGTAGCTGCCACATTTGCTCACTGGTTTACTGCACAATATTTTCTGGCCCCCTGGTTAGCATGGGGGAGGGGGCCATTTGGGGGATCCGATTGCACCCACTAAGGAACTTCCCTGGTGACATCTTGTGGCTCATTTTAAACAATGGACTGGACCACACTACAGAAGTCCGGAACCTACTTGTCCTCATCCTTTAGGCGCCCGAGTTGCAGACACGCCTGCAGGCTAATGGTGATTTCTGTCAGCATATCTGCCATCTTCTTCTGTATGAGCTGGTTCCTGGCAAGTGGCACACCAAACTGAATCCTGTAAGAGCAGAAGAAGTGTGTTATTATTTATAGCACAACCTCCGCGCCTGAGGTCCTATGTGCCATGCAGTTTACTTGGTCCTTAGTATTAAAGTGGCAGATCTCGAGAAGACCTCACATGGGGCAGAGAGCATTACCATGTGTGTCCTCAGTATCATAATGAATTACATACCTATCTAATGTATACTGTCGTGCTGTATGGAAACAGAACTCTGCTGCACCCAGTGCACCCCAGGAGATTCCATAGCGGGCGTTATTGAGACAACCAAACGGTCCCTGTAAAAGGGTTATCAAATTATATGGGGCTTATATGAAGTAATAGTAGGATATATAGCGAGATGTTATATGGAGTAATAGGAGGCGATATAGGGAGAGGTTATATAGAGTAATAGGAGGAGATATAGGGAGAGGTTATATGGAGTAATAGGAGGAGATATAGGGAGACGTTATATGGAGTAATAGGAGGAGATATAGGGAGATGTTATATGTAGTAATAGGAGGAGATATAGGGAGGTTATATGTAGTAATAGGAGGAGATATAGGGAGATGTTATATGGAGTAATACCGTAGGAGGAGATATAGGGAGAGGTTATATAGAGTAATAGGAGGAGATATAGGGAGATGTTATATGTAGTAATAGGAGGAGATATAGGGAGATGTTATATGTAGTAATAGGAGGAGATATAGGGAGAGGTTATATGGAGTAATAGGAGGAGATATAGGGAGAGGTTATATGTAGTAATAGGAGAAGAAATAGGGAGATGTTATATGGAGTAATAGGAGGAGATCTAGGGAGAGGTTATATGTAGTAATAGGAGGAGATATACGGAGAGGTTATATGTAGTAATAGGAGGAGATATAGGGAGATGTTATATGTAGTAATAGGAGGAGATATAGGGAGAGGTTATATGTAGTAATAGGAGATATAGGGAGAGGATATATGGAGTAATAGGCGGAGATATAGGGAGGGGATATATGTAGTAATAGGAGGAGATATAGGGAGAGGATATATGTAGTAATAGGAGGAGATATAGGGAGAGGTTATATGTAGTAATAGGAGGAGATATAGGGAGAGGTTATATGTAGTAATAGGAGGAGATATAGGGAGAGGTTATATGTAGTAATAGGAGGAGATATAGGGAGAGGTTATATGGAGTAATAGGAGGAGATATAGGGAGAGGTTATATGGAGTAATAGGAGGAGATATTATATGGAGTAATAGGAGGAGATATAAGGAGAGGTTATATGTAGTAATAGGAGGAGATATAGGGAGATGTTATATGGAGTAATAGGAGGAGATATAGGGAGAGATTATATAGAGTAATAGGAGGAGATATAGGGAAAGATTATATAGAGTAATAGGAGGAGATATAGGGAGAGGTTATATGGAGTAATAGGAGGAGATATAGGGAGAGGTTATATGGAGTAATAGGAGGAGATATAGGAAGAGGTTATATGGAGTAATAGGAGGAGATATAGGAAGAGGTTATATGGAGTAATAGGAGATATAGGGAGAGGTTATATGTAGTAATAGGAGGAGATATAGGAAGAGGTTATATGGAGTAATAGGAGGAGATATAGGGAGAGGATAAATGTAGTAATAGGAGGAGATATAGGGAGAGGTTATATGGAGTAATAGGAGGAGATATAGGGAGAGGTTATATGGAGTAATAGGAGGAGATATAGGGAGGTTATATGTAGTAATAGGAGGAGATATAGGGAGATGTTATATGGAGTAATAGGAGGAGATATAGGGAGGTTATATGTAGTAATAGGAGGAGATATAGGGAGAGGATATATGGAGTAATAGGAGGAGATATAGGGAGGTTATATGTAGTAATAGGAGGAGATATAGGGAGATGTTATATGTAGTAATAGGAGGAGATATAGGAGAGGATATATGTAGTAATAGGAGGAGTTATAGGGAGATGTTATATGTAGTAATAGGAGGAAATATAGGGAGAGGTTATATGGAGTATTAGCAGGAGATATAGGGGGATGTTATATGTAGTAATAGGAGGAGATATAGGGAGAGGTTATATGGAGTAATAGGAGGAGATATAGGGAGGTGTTATATGGAGTAATAGGAGGAGATATAGGGAGATGTTATATGTAGTAATAGGAGGAGATATAGGGAGATGTTATATGTAGTAATAGGAGGAGATATAGGAGAGGATATATGTAGTAATAGGAGGAGTTATAGGGAGATGTTATATGTAGTAATAGGAGGAAATATAGGGAGAGGTTATATGGAGTATTAGCAGGAGATATAGGGGGATGTTATATGGAGTAATAGGAGGAGATATAGGGAGAGGTTATATGTAGTAATAGGAGGAGATATAGGGAGAGGTTATATGTAGTAATAGGAGGAGATATAGGGAGAGGTTATATGGAGTAATAGGAGGAGATATAGGGAGGTGTTATATGGAGTAATAGGAGGAGATATAGGGAGAGGTTATATGTAGTAATAGGAGGAGATATAGGGAGATGTTATATGTAGTAATAGGAGGAGATATAGGGAGAGGATATATGGAGTAATAGGAGGAGATATAGGGAGATGTTATATGTAGTAATAGGAGGAGATATAGGGAGAGGATATATGGAGTAATAGGAGGAGATATAGGGGGAGGTTATATCGAGTAATAGGAGGAGATATAGGGAGATGTTATATGTAGTAATAGGAGGCGATATAGGGAGAGGTTATATGGAGTAATAGGAGGAGATATAGGGAGAGGTTATATGGAGTAATAGGAGGAGATATAGGGTGAGGATATATGTAGTAATAGGAGGAGATATAGGGAGAGGATATATGTAGTAATAGGAGGAGATATAGGGAGAGGTTATATGTAGTAATAGGAGGAGATATAGGGAGAGGATATATGGAGTAATAGGAGGAGATATAGGGAGAGGTTATATGTAGTAATAGGAGATATAGGGAGAGGATATATGTAGTAATAGGAGGAGATATAGGGAGAGGATATATGGAGTAATAGGAGGAGATATAGGGAGAGGTTATATGGAGTAATAGGAGGAGATATAGGGAGAGGTTATATGTAGTAATAGGAGGAGATATAGGGAGAGGTTATATGTAGTAATAGGAGGAGATATAGGGAGAGGTTATATGGAGTAATAGGAGGAGATATAGGGAGAGGTTATATGGAGTAATAGGAGGAGATATAGGGAGAGGTTATATGTAGTAATAGGAGGAGATATAGGGAGAGGTTATATGTAGTAATAGGAGGAGATATAGGGAGAGGTTATATGGAGTAATAGGAGGAGATATAGGGAGGTGTTATATGGAGTAATAGGAGGAGATATAGGGAGAGGTTATATGTAGTAATAGGAGGAGATATAGGGAGATGTTATATGTAGTAATAGGAGGAGATATAGGGAGAGGATATATGGAGTAATAGGAGGAGATATAGGGAGATGTTATATGTAGTAATAGGAGGAGATATAGGGAGATGTTATATGTAGTAATAGGAGGAGATATAGGGAGAGGATATATGGAGTAATAGGAGGAGATATAGGGGGAGGTTATATGGAGTAATAGGAGGAGATATAGGGAGAGGTTATATGGAGTAATAAGAGGAGATATAGGGAGATGTTATATGGAGTAATAGGAGGAGATATAGGGGGAGGTTATATCGAGTAATAGGAGGAGATATAGGGAGAGGATATATGGAGTAATAGGAGGAGATATAGGGGGAGGTTATATCGAGTAATAGGAGGAGATATAGGGAGATGTTATATGTAGTAATAGGAGGCGCTATAGGGAGAGGTTATATGGAGTAATAGGAGGAGATATAGGGAGAGGTTATATGGAGTAATAGGAGGAGATATAGGGTGAGGATATATGTAGTAATAGGAGGAGATATAGGGAGAGGATATATGTAGTAATAGGAGGAGATATAGGGAGAGGTTATATGTAGTAATAGGAGGAGATATAGGGAGAGGATATATGGAGTAATAGGAGGAGATATAGGGAGAGGTTATATGTAGTAATAGGAGATATAGGGAGAGGATATATGTAGTAATAGGAGGAGATATAGGGAGAGGATATATGGAGTAATAGCAGTAAATATAGGGAGATGTTATATGTAGTAATAGGAGGAGATATAGGGAGAGGTTATATGTAGTAATAGGAGGAGATATAGGAGAGGTTATATGGAGTAATAGGAGGAGATATAGGGAGGTTATATGGAGTAATAGGAGGAGATATAGGGAGGTTATATGGAGTAATATCTTACCCCCATGCCTGACACATTGGGCAGGAGGTTTTCCTCTGGAATTTCAACATCTTCCATTAGGATCATTCCGGTGGCTGATGCCCGCAGAGAGAATTTGCCCTCTATTTTTGGGGTAAACAGACCTTTGGTTCCTCTCTCTATCAGGAAACCTCGGACTCTGCCATCTTCACACACAGCCCATACCACACATACGTCAGCGATGGGAGAGTTGGTGATCCTATGGATATAACAGTATACGCGGTCATCCTGGAACACTACATACCAGTACATTAGTAATATAATATTCATGCGTGATCACTTTGTTTATATGCATCATTTGATTATTCCTGGTGGTCTATACAGTGCGCTTATTGCTAGTAGTAGCCATAGAAGAGTGAATATAGGGAAAGGTTGTAAAGGGATGATTATACCAGGTCTTAGATCCATTCAATGTGTAGGTTTTGCTGGTTGAGTTGTATCGAGCTCTGGTCTCCATTCCAGCCGGGTCGCTGCCATGGTTTGGTTCTGTGAGACCGAAACATCCCAGCAACTCCCCCCTCGCTGCAATGAAAATGTATTTTATTTAATGGCTTTAAGAGAAACAGCGGCTACTGCGCACCATACCAGCCAATTACAGCACTGACACTACTACACTGTGACAGCCATGCGCAGTGCAGACACTACTACACCACAACAGTCAACCACAACACAGAAAACACTACTATACTGTGTAAGCCACTTGCAGCCTAGACATTCAACCACCATGACATTCAACCACAACACAGAAACGACTACTAGACTGACAGCCATCCGCAGTGCAGACGCTACTACACCATGACAGTCAACCACAGTACAGAAACTTCTACACTCAACAACAGCACAGACTACTACTACACCATGACAGTCAACAGCACAGACACTACTAATACATCATAACAGCCACCCACAGCGCAGATACTACTACACCATGACAGCCACCCATAGTGAAGACAGTACACCATAACAGCCACCCACAACGAAGCCACTACTACAACATGACATCCACCCACAGCTCAGATACTACTACACCATGACAGCCACCCACAGCTCAGATACTACTACACCATGACAGCCACCCACAGCTCAGATACTACTACACCATGACAGCCACCCACAGCTCAGATACTACTACAACATGACAGCCACCCACAGCTCAGATACTACTACAACATGACAGCCACCCACAGCTCAGATACTACTACACCATGACAGCCACCCACAGCTCAGATACTACTACACCATGACAGCCACCCACAGCTCAGATTCTACTACACTATGACAGCCACCCACAGCTCAGATACTACTACAACATGACATCCACCCACAGCTCAGATACTACTACACCATGACAGCCACCCACAGCTCAGATACTACTACACCATGACAGCCACCCACAGCTCAGATACTACTACAACATGACAGCCACCCACAGCTCAGATACTACTACAACATGACATCCACCCACAGCTCAGATACTACTACACCATGACATCCACCCACAGCTCAGATACTACTACACTGTGACATCCACCCACAGCTCAGATACTACTACACCATGACAGCCACCCACAGCTCAGATACTACTACACCAAGACAGCCACCCACAGCTCAGATACTACTACACCATGACATCCACCCACAGCTCAGATACTACTACACCATGACAGCCACCCACAGCTCAGATACTACTACACCATGACAGCCACCCACAGCTCAGATACTACTACAACATGACATCCACCCACAGCTCAGATACTACTACACCATGACATCCACCCACAGCTCAGATACTACTACACTGTGACATCCACCCACAGCTCAGATACTACTACACTGTGACATCCACCCACAGCTCAGATACTACTACACCGTGACAGCCACCCACAGCTCAGATACTACTACAACATGACAGCCACCCACAGCTCAGATACTACTACACCATGACAGCCACCCACAGCTCAGATACTACTACACCATGACATCCACCCACAGCTCAGATACTACTACACCATGACAGCCACCCACAGCTCAGATACTACTACACCATGACAGCCACCCACAGCTCAGATACTACTACAACATGACATCCACCCACAGCTCAGATACTACTACACCATGACAGCCACCCACAGCTCAGATACTACTACACCATGACAGCCACCCACAGCTCAGATTCTACTACACTATGACAGCCACCCACAGCTCAGATACTACTACAACATGACATCCACCCACAGCTCAGATACTACTACACCATGACAGCCACCCACAGCTCAGATACTACTACAACATGACATCCACCCACAGCTCAGATACTACTACACCATGACAGCCACCCACAGCTCAGATACTACTACACCATGACATCCACCCACAGCTCAGATACTACTACACTGTGACATCCACCCACAGCTCAGATACTACTACACCATGACAGCCACCCACAGCTCAGATACTACTACACCAAGACAGCCACCCACAGCTCAGATACTACTACACCATGACATCCACCCACAGCTCAGATACTACTACACCATGACATCCACCCACAGCTCAGATACTACTACAACATGACATCCACCCACAGCTCAGATACTACTACACCATGACAGCCACCCACAGCTCAGATACTACTACAACATGACATCCACCCACAGCTCAGATACTACTACACTGTGACATCCACCCACAGCTCAGATACTACTACACCATGACAGCCACCCACAGCTCAGATACTACTACACTATGACAGCCACCCACAGTTTAGACACTACTACACCATGACAGCCACCCACAGCTCAGATACTACTACACTATGACAGCCACCCACAGTTTAGACACTACTACTACTACACCATGACAGCCACCTACAGTTTAGACACTACTACTACACCATGACAGCCACCCACAGCACACACAAACTACTACTACACCATGACGGCCTCCCACAGCGAAGGCTCTACTACATCATTACGGCCACCAACAGCGAAGACACTACTACACCATGACATCCACCCACAGAGAAGACAGTACTACACCAGGACATCCACCCACAGCCCAGACACTACTACACCATGACAGTCACCCACAGTGAAGACAGTACTACACCATAACAGCCACCCACAGAGACCTCCCATTCTCCTGTGCTGCACCAGTACTCTGGAATGCGCTACCACAGACAATCAGACCACAGACAATCAGATTAATTCCCAACATCCACAGTTTTAAACGTGCCCTGAAAACACATCTTTTTAGACAGGCCTATAACATTCCCTAATCTGACTCCTTTCCGTGGCCCCCATTAGTCATCAGAATAAGATTCCCTCACACTCCTTGCACCCTAATGTACTTCATGTCTGTCATACACAGATACTGGCTGGTGACCGGCTCATGCAGCTTTATGTTACCACCGCATGTGTATAAAAGATGGCCGGACCATTGTACTGAACAAACCCTTTTACACTTTGTGTCTCCATTATTTCCTAATAGATTGTAAGCTCTTGTGAGCAGGGTCCTCAATCTCCTGTCTGAATTGTAAATCAGCTTTGTCACTATGTAATGTCTGATATTGTCTTTTATGTTCCCTCTAAATTGTAAAGTGCGTAATATGTTGGCGCTATATAAAGATTATTGTTATTATTATTACTACACCATGACAGCCACCCACAGCTCGGATACTACTACTACACAATGACATCCACCCACAGCACACACACTACTACAGCACCATGACAGCCACCCACAGCTCGGATACTACTACTACACAATGACATCCACCCACAGCACACACACTACTACAGCACCATGACAGCCACCCACAGCTCAGATACTACTACTACACCACAATGACATCCACCCACAGCACACACACTACTACAACACCATGACATCCACCCACAGCACACACACTACTACAGCACCATGACAGCCACCCACAGCTCAGATACTACTACTACACCACAATGACATCCACCCACAGCACACACACTACTACAGCACCAGGACATCCACCCACAGCTCAGATACTACTACTACTACACCACAATGACATCCACCCACAGCACACACACTACTACAACACCATGACAGCCACCCACAGCGAAGACACTACTACACTGTGACAGCCACCCACAGCTCAGATACTACTACACTGTGACATCCACCCACAGCTCAGATACTACTACTACTACACCATGACATCCACCCACAGGACACAAACTACTACTACACCATGACATCCACCCACAGCACACACACTACTACTACATCATGACAGCCACCATCAGCACACACACTACTACAACACCATGACAGCCACCCTCAGCGCACCCACAGCAAAGACACTACTGGACCGTGACATCCACCCACAGCACACAAACTACTACTACACCATGACATCCACCCACAGCACACACACTACTACTACTACACCATGACATCCACCCACAGCACACAAACTACTACTACACCATGACATCCACCCACAGCACACACACTACTACTACTACACCATGACATCCACCCACAGCACACACTACTACACCATGACATCCACCCACAGCACACAAACTACTACTACACCATGACATCCACCCACAACACACACACTACTACTACACCATGACATCCACCCACAGCACACACTACTACACCATGACATCCACCCACAGCACACAAACTACTACTACACCATGACATCCACCCACAACACACACACTACTACTACTACACCATGACATCCACCCACAGCACACAAACTACTACTACACCATGACAGCCACCCTCAGCGCACACACACTACTACAACACAATGATAGCCACCCTCAGCGCACACACAGCAAAGACACTACTGGACCGTGACATCCACCCACAGCACACAAACTACTACTACACCATGACATCCACCCACAGCACACACACTACTACTACACCATGACATCCACCCACAGCACACAAACTACTACTACACCATGACAGCCACCCTCAGCGCACACACACTACTACTACACCATGACATCCACCCACAGCACACAAACTACTACTACACCATGACATCCACCCACAGCACACACACTACTACTACTACTACACCATGACATCCACCCACAGCACACAAACTACTACTACACCATGACATCCACGCACAGCACACAAACTACTACTACACCATAACATCCACCCACAGCACACACACTACTACTACACCATGACATCCACCCACAGCACACAAACTACTACTACACCATGACAGCCACCCACAGCACACACACTACTACTACTACTACTACTACACCATGACATCCACCCACAGCACACAAACTACTACTACACCATGACATCCACCCACAGCACACAAACTACTACAACACCATGACAGCGACCCTCAGCGCACACACACACTACTACAACACCATGACATCCACCCACAGCTCAGATACTACTACACCATGACAGCCACCCACAGCTCAGATACTACTACACTGTGACATCCACACACAGCTCAGATACTACTACACCATGACAGCCACCCACAGCTCAGACACTACTACATCATGACAGCCACCCACAGCTCAGATACTACTACTACACCATGACAGCCACCCACAGCTCAGATACTACTACACCATGACATCCACCCACAGCTCAGATACTACTACACCATGACAGCCACCCACAGCTCAGATACTACTACACCATGACAGCCACACACAGCGAAGACACTACGACTACACCATGACAGCCACCCATAGCTCAGATACTACTACTACACCATGACAGCCACCCATAGCTCAGACACTACTACACCATGACAGCCACCCACAGCTCAGACACTACTACACCATGACAGCCACCCACAGCTCAGATACTACTACTACACCATGACAGCCACCCATAGCGAACACAGTACTACACCATGACATCCACCGACAGCTCGGACACTACTACACTATAACAATCATTGTTATTATTACTACAACATGACAGCCACCCATAGCGAAGACACTACTACTACACCGTGACATCCACCCACAGCTCAGACACTACTACACCATGACAGCCACCCACAGCACACACACTACTACACCATGACAGCCACCCACAGAGCACACACTACTACTACACCATGACAGCGACCCACAGCTCAGATACTACTACACCATGACAGCGACCCACAGCTCAGATACTACTACACCATGACAGCCACCCACAGCAAAGACACTACTACACCATGACATCCACCCACAGCTCAGATACTACTACACCATGACAGCCACCCACAGCTCAGATACTACTACACCATGACAGCGACCCACAGCTCAGATACTACTACACCATGACAGCCACCCACAGCTCAGATACTACTACACCATGACAGCCACCCACAGCAAAGACACTACTACACCATGACATCCACCCACAGCTCAGATACTACTACACCATGACAGCCACCCACAGCTCAGATACTACTACACCATGACAGCCACCCACAGCTCAGATACTACTACTCCATGACAGCCACCCACAGCTCACATACTACTACACCATGACAGCCACCCAAAGCTCAGATACTACTACACTGTGACATCCACCCACAGCTCAGATACTACTACACCATGACAGCCACCCACAGCTCAGATACTACTACACCATGACAGCCACCCATAGCTCAGACACTACTACACCATGACATCCACCGACAGCTCAGACACTACTACACCATGACAGCCACCCACAGCTCAGATACTACAACTACACCATGACAGCCACCCACAGCTCAGATACTACTACTACACCATGACAGCCACCCACAGCTCAGATACTACTACTACACCATGACAGCCACCCACAGCTCAGATACTACTACAACATGACATCCACCCACAGCTCAGATACTACTACACCATGACAGCCACCCACAGCTCAGATACTACTACACTGTGACATCCACCCACAGCTCAGATACTACTACAACATGACAGCCACCCACAGCTCAGATACTACTACACCATGACAGCCACCCACAGCTCAGATACTACTACACCATGACATCCACCCACAGCTCAGATACTACTACACCATGACATCCACCCACAGCTCAGATACTACTACACCATGACAGCCACCCACAGCTCAGATACTACTACACCATGACAGCCACCCACAGCTCAGATACTACTACTACACCATGACAGCCACCCACAGCTCAGATACTACTACTACACCATGTCAGCCACCCACAGCTCAGATACTACTACTACACCATGACAGCCACCCACAGCTCAGATACTACTACACCATGACAGCCACCCACAGCTCAGATACTACAACATGACAGCCACCGACAGCTCAGACACTACTACACCATGACAGCCACCCACAGCTCAGATACTACAACTACACCATGACAGCCACCCACAGCTCAGATACTACTACTACACCATGACAGCCACCCACAGCTCAGATACTACTACTACACCATGACAGCCACCCACAGCTCAGATACTACTACAACATGACATCCACCCACAGCTCAGATACTACTACACCATGACAGCCACCCACAGCTCAGATACTACTACACTGTGACATCCACCCACAGCTCAGATACTACTACAACATGACAGCCACCCACAGCTCAGATACTACTACACCATGACAGCCACCCACAGCTCAGATACTACTACACCATGACATCCACCCACAGCTCAGATACTACTACACCATGACATCCACCCACAGCTCAGATACTACTACACCATGACAGCCACCCACAGCTCAGATACTACTACACCATGACAGCCACCCACAGCTCAGATACTACTACTACACCATGACAGCCACCCACAGCTCAGATACTACTACTACACCATGTCAGCCACCCACAGCTCAGATACTACTACTACACCATGACAGCCACCCACAGCTCAGATACTACTACAACACCATGACAGCCACCCACAGCTCAGATACTACAACATGACATCCACCCACAGCTCAGATACTACAACATGACATCCACCCACAGCTCAGATACTACTACACCATGACAGCCACCCACAGCTCAGATACTACTACACTGTGACATCCACCCACAGCTCAGATACTACTACAACATGACAGCCACCCACAGCTTAGATACTACTACAACATGACATCCACCCACAGCTCAGATACTACTACACCATGACAGCGACCCACAGCTCAGATACTACTACACCATGACAGCCACCCACAGCAAAGACACTACTACACCATGACATCCACCCACAGCTCAGATACTACTACACCATGACAGCCACCCACAGCTCAGATACTACTACACCATGACAGCGACCCACAGCTCAGATACTACTACACCATGACAGCCACCCACAGCTCAGATACTACTACACCATGACAGCCACCCACAGCAAAGACACTACTACACCATGACATCCACCCACAGCTCAGATACTACTACACCATGACAGCCACCCACAGCTCAGATACTACTACACCATGACAGCCACCCACAGCTCAGATACTACTACTCCATGACAGCCACCCACAGCTCACATACTACTACACCATGACAGCCACCCAAAGCTCAGATACTACTACACTGTGACATCCACCCACAGCTCAGATACTACTACACCATGACAGCCACCCACAGCTCAGATACTACTACACCATGACAGCCACCCATAGCTCAGACACTACTACACCATGACATCCACCGACAGCTCAGACACTACTACACCATGACAGCCACCCACAGCTCAGATACTACAACTACACCATGACAGCCACCCACAGCTCAGATACTACTACTACACCATGACAGCCACCCACAGCTCAGATACTACTACTACACCATGACAGCCACCCACAGCTCAGATACTACTACAACATGACATCCACCCACAGCTCAGATACTACTACACCATGACAGCCACCCACAGCTCAGATACTACTACACTGTGACATCCACCCACAGCTCAGATACTACTACAACATGACAGCCACCCACAGCTCAGATACTACTACACCATGACAGCCACCCACAGCTCAGATACTACTACACCATGACATCCACCCACAGCTCAGATACTACTACACCATGACATCCACCCACAGCTCAGATACTACTACACCATGACAGCCACCCACAGCTCAGATACTACTACACCATGACAGCCACCCACAGCTCAGATACTACTACTACACCATGACAGCCACCCACAGCTCAGATACTACTACTACACCATGTCAGCCACCCACAGCTCAGATACTACTACTACACCATGACAGCCACCCACAGCTCAGATACTACTACACCATGACAGCCACCCATAGCTCAGACACTACTACACCATGACATCCACCGACAGCTCAGACACTACTACACCATGACAGCCACCCACAGCTCAGATACTACAACTACACCATGACAGCCACCCACAGCTCAGATACTACTACTACACCATGACAGCCACCCACAGCTCAGATACTACTACTACACCATGACAGCCACCCACAGCTCAGATACTACTACAACATGACATCCACCCACAGCTCAGATACTACTACACCATGACAGCCACCCACAGCTCAGATACTACTACACTGTGACATCCACCCACAGCTCAGATACTACTACAACATGACAGCCACCCACAGCTCAGATACTACTACACCATGACAGCCACCCACAGCTCAGATACTACTACACCATGACATCCACCCACAGCTCAGATACTACTACACCATGACATCCACCCACAGCTCAGATACTACTACACCATGACAGCCACCCACAGCTCAGATACTACTACACCATGACAGCCACCCACAGCTCAGATACTACTACTACACCATGACAGCCACCCACAGCTCAGATACTACTACTACACCATGTCAGCCACCCACAGCTCAGATACTACTACTACACCATGACAGCCACCCACAGCTCAGATACTACTACAACACCATGACAGCCACCCACAGCTCAGATACTACAACATGACATCCACCCACAGCTCAGATACTACAACATGACATCCACCCACAGCTCAGATACTACTACACCATGACAGCCACCCACAGCTCAGATACTACTACACTGTGACATCCACCCACAGCTCAGATACTACTACAACATGACAGCCACCCACAGCTTAGATACTACTACAACATGACATCCACCCACAGCTCAGATACTACTACACCATGACAGCCACCCACAGCTCAGATACTACTACACCATGACAGCCACCCACAGCAAAGACAGTACTATACCATGACAGCCACCCTCATTGCATATACTACCACACCATGACAGCCACCCACAGCATAGACTCTATAATAGGTATGTACAGCACAGACATTACTACACCATTAAAAACTAGTACTACATAGTGACATTTCTATGAATGGTTTGTACACATGGGCCCAGCATGCCATTACCCAATCTCGGAAGATATTTTTGCTTCTGCTCCTCTGTCCCATACGCATAGATCGGATGCATTACCAGGGAGGACTGAACGCTCATCACAGAGCGATAACTGCTGTCTACCCTCTCCACTTCTCTCGCCAGCAGCCCGTACGCCACATACGATGTCCCGGCACAGCCATAACCTGGAGGAAGCATCAAGTAAAGGTCAGTACTCTGCAGAAAAGAAGAATATTCTGATTACATGTAGAAAAATATAAGATCTGTTACCTTTAATGGTAGATCCCAGTACACCCAGTTCTCCCATCTCCGATATAATATCCCGGTCAAATACTAGAAAGAAGAACAGCGGTGGAGTTATAGGTGAGTGGAGTTATATAGAGACGTCACTGCTGGGAAGCTGAATCAATACTTATCACTTCTACCTTCTTGACGGTTTGCCATCAGAATCCGTGGCATGAGTCTCTCCTGGCAGTACGAGCGGAAGCTGTCCCGTATCATGATCTCATCCTCTGATAACTGTGAGTCCAGGCAGAGGGCATCACGCCAGTCAAACTGCACCCGGGCTGTGGTACAAATACATACACATGGGTATCACTGACACAAATAAAAGTTTAAGAAAAGTTTAATCACTGCATAACAAAAAAATTCAGCAACTTTCTAATGTACTTTGTGTTTCAATACTTTACCTTTTTCAAGATCTCGGCTTGCTGTCAATGACTGCAAACATTCATGTTCACACACAGTACCAAGAGATTTCTACAATGTATTGACAATCCTCAGCTAACTAAACATTTATGCAGCACAAACCTCTTGCGGGACAAGAATGTTTCCAGTCACTGACAGCAGGCAGAGATCCTGAAAGTGGTGGGAAATCGACAGCCAAATTACATTGAATACTCAATGAATACAGAAAGATGCTGAATATGGCTTCTTTTCCACGGGACGTGCCCTTGGCAGTGAAAGGGTTAAATAATAAACCGGTACACACAACACTTACGTTTCTCCGATCTTTGTTTATTCTGCGTCTTGATGTCTGTAAAATGGAACATATGATTTAGGATCTTACAGGGGTAGGGTATGACAATACTGTATTTCATCTAATCACTAAGATTGAGGGGATTACTGTCTTATAACTATTCCGCCACCTTGTGGAACGGAGGTGAACTGCGACAAAGCAAGCTGCATGATACTGGAGGCCAAGAATAGTGTGAATAAGACTGTGGGGTCTTTATGAATGTACCAAACGTTACAAATATAAATAAGAAGCAGGGGGGGACTGAGTAATCAGGCAAACATGCCGTGGCCAAGCGCCCGGCAGCGGAGGTAGACTGAAACCCCCTCCCCCCAGACCTGAACCATGGAGCCCTCAGTAGAATGAATGGCTGAGTATCTTTCATTAATCCCTTTAGGATGCGGCCTAGTTTGGGCCTTAAAGGGGAATTCCATCTGAGACATTTATGGCATACCACAGGATATGCCACATACTGTATGTCTGACACATGCAGGTCCCACCTCTGGGATCCGCACCTATCTCTTGAACAGGGCCCCCTGACCCCGTCCTAAATTCTTTTGCTGGGCTCCGGCCACTGACGGACTCCCTGACCCCTGTCCTAGAGATATATTCGGTTCCCAGAGGTTGGACCTGCATTTATAATACATTTATGGCATATCCTATGGATAATGCAATACATGCCCGAGATGGGACTATCCCTTTAAGGACTGTTTTTGTTTGTCATCTCCGCATTACAAAAGCCATAACTTTTTAATTTTTCCATAAAGGGCTTGTTTTTTGCAGAATAAGTTGTATTTTTTTTTTAATGCCACCAATTTGGGTTAAATATAATGTATTGTATAACTTTTACTCTGCGGGTTATGATTTCTGCTGTACCAAATTTATATTGTTTTTTAGTTTTACTACTTTTACACTATTTTTTTGAACCAAATAATTAGTTTTTGTGTCGTTGCATTATAAAACTCATAACATTTACATTTTTCCGTTTGATGGAGCGGTATAAGGGCTTGTTTTTGCGGGATGAGCTGGTGTTTTCATTCGTACCATTTTGGGGTACATGCGACTTTTTGATGACTTTTCATTCCTGTTTATAGAAGGCAGAATGAAGAAAAAGCAGCTATTCTAACATTAGTTTTTAGGTTTTTAGCCTTTTTCCGGGTTCACCGTGCGGGATTAATAACTTGTTTGACTTTATAGTGCGAGTCGTTACGGATGCGACGATACCAATTACGTGTATTTCTTAAATTATTTTTATATTTTTTTAATAATAAAACAATTTATAAGGAAAAAAAAGTTTTTCACATTTTTTTTAACTTAGTATCTTTTTTTTTCTTTAAACTTTTTTTTTTTTTAGTTGACCCACTAGGTGCCATAGATTTAAAGGGGAAGCCACCACTTAGGTGCTGCGGTCAGTATTGAGGTGTTAAATGACCTTCACAGCTGACACCTGCTGCGGATGGCATGGGCACGCCGTGATAGTATGTCCCGATGCGGGAAGAGGCTTTATGTCAATAAAGCGCAATCATTCTGTAATGCTAAATTCTGCCACTTTCTAATATACCCTGTGTCACCATTTTCATTATCTCTGCAATCCATCAGTGAACAGGAACATTGTTTATATCCAAGCTGAAAACCTGCCCTGATCTAATATTCCTCACAGCTGAGGGTCTGCTACAATTATATCTATTTTATACAATTCTCCGTGCGATTACCAGCCTGATACATTTTACCTGATACATTGTAGCAAACTATCAGGACAGGGAAGAGATGGGTACCACTGCTGATGTGCTTAGCTCACAGAGCAGTATCTAGACCCGATACAAATGTAGCAAACCCTCAGCTGTGAGAAGTATTAGGTCTGTACAAGGTTTTCAGCACATGGATGAAAAAAATAATGTTATTATTCACTGACAACAAGCATAGATATTGGACATATGAGCGTCATAGAGAGCTCGAGACCCTCCCTCTATGAGCCAGAACATATGCGGACTAGAGTCGTCATATGGACGGCTATTTATCCAATCGCTGCTCCGGCTCCCATGTGAAAGGGGTTGTCTGGGATCAGAGGCCATATCCATCAAATATGAAGATCAGAAATGAAATTCCAGTACACTGGCATGAAACTCTGTTTTGGTCTGATAATCCAGAACGTTTCTCTAACTGACACAGATTGGATCCTGATGATTTCGGATTAGAGGAATTGACGCGGTTGATAAGAGGTTATTACCTATGTGCTTGGCTGCGGTGCCCTGTGTCCTGGCCGCGGTGATGCTGAATCCTCGCGTCACAGCTCTAAACAGACGGCTCCCGGTCAGCGACATTGTAACGACCCTGCAAATAATTATATATATATAAAAAAAAAATCTAATAATTAGATACTTCATATAATGTACAAATAACTCCTCTAATCCAGAGGGGTCCATTTCTGGGTGAAAATCCCCTTTAACCCCTTTTCAGCCAAATCACTATTTTACAACGGGCCCCACAATAAGAGCGCAGGTGGGATAATTAGCAAGACCCTGTAGTGTGTAATACATTTCCATTCATTTGTAATCTGATGGTCTGGAATATCTGATAATCCGGCATTGGACAAAAATGAATCCCAATACTTCATTTCCAGATGCTGATGATCCAGAATTGGTTCTTGTGTCTGTACCCCAACATTTCATGGCATGTTCGGGGGATGGGTGATTCATCATCACTGAGTATTATGGCGACTAATAGAAATAGACCTGGTGGTGCGGCAGATTGGCGTTGTAATTCATTGGAACTTCTTAAGGCTGGGTTCACACGACCATGTTACGTCCGTAATGTACGGAACGTAATTCGGCCGGAAGACCCGGACCGAACACAGTGCAGGGAGCCGGGCTCCTAGCATCATAGTGATGTACGACGCTAGGAGTCCCTGCCTCGCTGCAGGACAACTGTCCCGTACTGTAATCATGTTTTCAGTACAGGACAGTAGTTTCACGGAAAGGCAGGGACTCCTAGCATCGTACATAACTATGATGCTAGGAGTCCGGCTCCCTGCAGTGTGTTCGGTCCGGGACTTGCGGCCGAATTAGGGTATGTGCACACACACTAATTACGTCCGTAATTGACGGACGTATTTCGGCCGCAAGTCCCGGACCGAACACAGTGCAGGGAGCCGGGCTCCTAGCATCATAGTTATGTACGATGCTAGGAGTCCCTGCCTCGCTGCAGGACAACTGTCCCGTACTGTAAACATGATTACACTACGGGACAGTTGTCCTGCAGCGAGGCAGGGACTCCTAGCATCGTACATAACTATGATGCTAGGAGCCCGGCTCCCTGCACTGTGTTCGGTCCGGGACTTGCGGCCGAAATACGTCCGTCAATTACGGACGTAATTAGTGTGTGTGCACATACCCTTACGTTCCGTACATTACGGACGTAACATGGTCGTGTGAACCCAGCCTCAAACACAGAAAACAGGTTCTGTCTTCAGGCTCTGCACTTAAGGGTTAATTCCCCCCCCCCCTCCACTATTAGGTGGCGGGTAGACTTGACAATCTTCTCCCAGGGACCAGTGCCCAATGACAGATTATCAAATATTCCAGACTATCAGATTCCGTATTAATGGAGCTTCACTGCTATATAACTTTGTAAATGCCGTCAATAATATTATCTGTCCCTTTAAAAAAAATAAAAAAGGGGGCAGGAGTCTCCACCAATCATGTGCATTATTGCGGGCCTCACCCCCTGCTTCAGCCAATCAGCTTGCAGAAGTGTCAATACAGCTTGGGAGCAGCTGAAGCGTCAGCGACTACATGTCCAGTCTATGCCTGCGGCTGTCAGGACATGCTGGGAGTTGTAGTGTCGCAGACCTGCAAACATACTGATCCATAGTAACTACAGCTTTTAACACAACCCCCTAAATGCTATGAGGCCGTTGTGGAACTACAAGTCCCATCACGCGACGTAGGGCTCTGGCCTATATAATCATTACCCAATGGCGTTTACGCGACATTAAACAAAAATCTGCAGAACTTTCTCCCGACCTTTGCCCTATAGGCACATACAAAGGTCTCTCCATGTAGTAAGTCGTGTTAGGTTCATTATCCTGCTGGGAGTAGTAGTTACACTATATAACATTGGCAGGTGACGCTCAATAAGGTGCCCAAACTCCGTGTGTTGGAAGGGAATGTCCGAATCTGTGGCACGGAGCATTGCTGGAGGACATGCTGGGAATTGTAGTTCTACTACAGCTATATGCAGGTATTATGCTCCATATTGGCAACAGATATAGTGGTGTGTTGCCTAAGAAGCCTGTGGTGGGCTTTATGGTACATCTGCTGCATACATTATAATTGTCTGGACAAGGGCCATATGCAGCTGTCAGCCATGCCTCCCCACACTCCTCACCTCCTTCAGCTTCTCCTACTGTTCCTTGCGGATTATGAAACTGGCAACGCAGTAGCGCCACCTGGCGGACAAGTTTCCTCGTCGCACTTTAATGACGTCACTGACAGAAAGAAGACGCCATGTTGAGTGTGGCGAGTACACACTGCTGGCCGGGATTTTGTGAGACGTAACGTTTATTGTACTAAAGGCATTGAGAAGTAGCGGTTTCCCCTCTGTGTGTATCGTATATGTTAAACTAGAGCATAATGAAGGAGATATGGAGCGGGTGTCTATAACGACCAATCAGGGAAGGAGATTTGTTTATAACAGCCAATCAGTGCAAAAGGTGCCATTACTAACTAATCAGTGGAGAAGTTGCTAATAAGGGCCAATAAAATTGCGGATTTCATTTTCCAACTTGGCTTAGAAACAGGAGAGCTGTTATCTGATTGGCTGATATGGGTGACACGTTTTAATATTGCGTGGAAATTTACCCTACCCAATGGCTAGTGACAAGATTGAAAGGAAAGCACTATATTTGTGGAGATTTCCTTTAAGAAGTGTTGAATATTAAAGCTTACACCTCAATGAAACCATACATACCAGTATTTAGGGTTGCCAACGCTTTCCAACAAAAAATCTCGCCCAGGTTCAGGGTGTATTTACATGTGGTAGTTTTGTGGCATTTCTTTGGCCTTTAAGGCCTCGTGCACACGTCAGTATTCAGGTCAGTATTTTGAAGCCAAAACCATGAGTGCGTCCAAAACACGGAAGGTGCAAATCTTCCCATTATAGGTTTTCTCTGTTTATTTTTCACTACTGGTTTTGGCTTCCAAATACTGAAGCAAAATACTGACGTGTGCATGAAAATTGTAGCAAAAAACACCACAAAACCAGCCTGTGTAAATACACCCTACATAGGTAAAAAGTGGGTGAGGTTTTGGGGTGTGACTTCACACTGAGTGTGGTCTGGGAGCCTCCGGCTACATTCAGAAAAATGTCAGCAACCTTAATGGTGATCAAGCCTCGCTAGTGCCATGTCCACAGCAGTACAAGAATGCGAAAAAATATATATATTGGGTAACAGGAAATGAATGTCCAAAAGGTCAAAGAAACGCCGCAAAAGTGAACCCTTCATTAAGGCCACCCGGACTAAGGGTCCCTAAGCGCATGCGCCCTGGTGAGCCTCTTCTCTTGACCGTAATGTTCTGTTCTCGCCATACGGGTCACTGCGCATGCATCCTAATATCACATCCTATTGGTTGTTCGATACTGAACTTACCATTTGCCGGATCATCTGTCCATCACAACGGTGGAGGCTCGGTCCTCTACTCCGATTCTTATTGGCCGAGGCCATAATGAAGTTACACCTGTAGTGAATCTGCTACGTATTTAGCCATGAGAAATCCGCGGCGCGCCGTCATTAGCCCCGATACCCCTGAAGACGGTACAGCCGTAGCGAAACATGTCTGGGGGGCTCTTTTGAAATTGTAAACACATGTTGCTGCTGACCTCTGATACTATACTTGTTGGCTGGATCGCGGCGTCCTGCAGCCGCTGACACTCTGTACCTCCGTCAACGTGTTGTTATACATTGCACGATGCTGGTCAATGTCCGCAACAGACATGAATCTTTTCATTTCTATGTAGTTTGTCTTTTGCTACAATAGCACAATAAAATGTTGTTATTTTAATTCCATTTATAGTCGGAAAATAGGGCTTATGTTGCCGGCAGGCATCCATTTGTATTGACGCAGTAAAATAGGACATGTCCTATATTTTCATGGACTCTTCACACGCGCCGTTGAAACAACGGTTGTGTGAACGGTCCCATTGAAATACATGAGTCTGTGTGACGGCCATTGTTTTAACGGCAGTCACACGGACGTGATACACGCTCGTCTGAATGAGCCCTTAGACAGACAAAGACTCCCTGTAAGGGTATAATCAGAAGAAGCGGTCATATCGCGTTTTTTTTTTTGTGGGAAAATGCAGCGATTTTACAAATGCTGCACTGCTTTGCGATTTTGCTGTAGTCGCGCCAATAATATGCAACATGACCGCTACATCTGAATATACCATAACTTTGTGAGTTTCCTCTTCCGACCGCCGCTCTTGACTCTTGGGGCTGTGAGTGTGTCTGGCTCTCTGCTCCCTTTTCCGCTGAAGTCTTCCGCCGGCGCCAATTGCACACTTGACCCAGTGCTGGCGCTGCTTACATAACTAGGGCTGGGCAGCCTGGCAAAGAAGGAGAATCCAATTCATACAGAAAGTAACCACTCCCGGAAGAAGCAAACGTGAAACGCGCGTTGGAGGGTGAGGTGGGATTCATCACCTTTATGGGTCAGTATCCTGCTTTTATTACACCTTATATCTCTCTCATGTCCGTACTTAGGCTGGGTTCACACGAGCACATTAACGTCCGTAATGGACGGACGTATTTCGGCCGGAAGTCCCGGACCGAACACAGTGCAGGGAGCCGGGCTGCCAGCATCATAGTTATGTACGACGCTCGGAGTCCCAGTCTCTCCGTGGAACTACTGTCCCGTACTGAAAACATGATTACAGTACGGGACAGTTGTCCTGCAGAGAGGCAGGGACTCCTAGCATCGTACATAACTATGATGCTAGGAGCCCGGCTCCCTGCACTGTGTTCGGTCCGGGACTTCCGGCCGAAATACGGACGTTAATGTGCTCGTGTGAACCCAGCCTTAGGATGATTACAATCGTATTGTATGCCTTGTAAAGGTCTTACGACTGTGTTAGGTCCTGTTCACATCAACGTTCGGTTCCGTTGATGGCTTCCGTCACACTTTTCCATCACAGGAACCCAGTGGCGGACACAGACTGCAAAAGGCCCCTGTGCAGATAATGTGCCAGGGCCCCCCCGCCCCCCCCCCCAATACCGACAAAGTTACCTAAACATATATATGCATATAAAAAGAAACCTTACTAATAAAAATTATGAAGGAAGATTTATATTGTACATTTTATTACCAGTTTAGAACACAAGTAACACATTTTTTTCCGGGTTAAATTCTTATCTAAACTAAGTCCCTAAATGTGGGCAAAGAAAATGAAAAACCTATACTCACCTCCTCCGGCGCCTCCGTTCCCCCTCCGCAGCCCCTATCCCTTTCTGTGTTTACAAAGCTGCTGTGGTGACGCGCGGTCGATGGCACATGACCGCTGCAGCCAATCAATGCCCTCAACAGCGATTTGCTGTGGAACTACTGTCCTCAGCAGCACACCAATGAGGAGTTATTGGCAGCAGCGGTCACGTGCCATCGGCAGCGCGTCACCAGTGCAGCCTTGTACACTTGTAACACAGACCGAGACAGGAGGATGGGGGCTGCGGCGGGTGAACGGAGGCGAGGGAGGAGGTGAGTATAGTTTTTTTATTTTCTTTGCCCACATTTAGAGACTTAGGTTAAATTGAATCATTGAATATAACACAAAGCACTCATGCAACTGAGATGCAATAATTTAGATGATCTTATCATGCTTAGCTTACTGCACTGTTACCTATCAAGCAGGACTGAATCTCAATATGTCACATACGGAATGTAAAAGTATTGCCATGAGGAATCAATGAAAAAAAAGCAAAACATTTTTAAATAAATAATACTTACTATACAAAGCTAATAAACAATACTGTGTACTTAAACTTACACAACAAAGCCGAATCAAGGCAACTGAAAAGTAGTCAACCATACAATGTAGGCATAGAAAAACGTATGCAAAAGAGCAAAACTCAATCTGTTTAGGCAGATAACTGGGAATATTTGATCCTGTCATTTACTGGTCTGTCTGAGAGTTGATTGATTCACTTAAAACTCCTCCTTCTTGCCTTCCTTTCTGCAAATTCATCAATGATCTTATTCAAGTCAATCATTCTAGCACGTTCATTTTCTATGGACAACATAGCCAATCCGCTTAACCTTTCTTGTCCCATGGTAGACCGCAAGTAGTTCTTGATTAGTTTTAGTTTTGAGAACGAGCGTTCAGCACTAGCCACTGTTACTGGCAATGTCAAGAACAAAATATATGCTGTGCACACTTCTGGAAAACTTGTAGATAACACACTGTTTTCAACAATTAATAGCTTGGCTATTTCTTCTACAGTGGTCAGTTGTGCAATTTGTGATTTTAAGCACGTTCTGAAAGAAATGAGTTGTACAGGGAGAGCTGGTGAAAAGTCATTTTTGAAATGCTTCACAAGATTCTCTCCGTCATTCTGAAGTTCCTCATCAGTTGCTGACAAAAGTGAGCTGGGAAGGATTGCTTTAAATTTTTTCACTGTTGCATGAAGACTTTGGAATCTTTGTTTTAGTTGCATTATGATTGTGTCTAGACAGGAATTGTAGATGTTAACCTGGAAGTACCTCTCAGCATCGTTGAGCCGTTCATCTTGACACAACTCATCAAACTGTCGTTTTACACGTTTATTTCTTCTTTTTTCAAATATAACTCCTATGCCCCACTTTTCTGATAATTTTATGGCACTGTCTTTCGCTCCCTGATAGTCACTTCTGAACTTTTGAAAAACTTCAACTGCGTTCTGAAGTAATTGTGTTGCTTTTTCTATATTTGTGTCTTTGGCTTGCAAACACTTTGAAATTGGTCCTACAACATCCAGAATCCTTGACTGCAGGACAACCATCATCACAAACTCAAAGGAGCTGATGTTCTTTTTTAGACTAGAGGCATCGTTGATGTCACTGGAATTTTTGTCTGACTTCAGGATGATTTTTGTCAGTGCCTTTAGTATATCCGTGTAACGGTACCTCAGTGCTGTGATGGAATCATTCCTGGAAGACCATCTAGTTGGACACAGTCTCTTCAGCGTAATGTTAGCAGTTTCAGATGCAGAAGATATTTCTGACAATAATGCCCATCTTTTGATACTGTTTCCAAAAAACTGGTACAATTTTTCGATTACATCATAAAATTTGTTTATTTCTGGGATGTATCGGACAGAATCGTTTAAAGCAAGGTTTAAATTGTGAGCTGCACAATGTATATACTGTGCACAAGGTTCCCTTTTAGAAATTCTTGCTTGCACGCCTGTATATATGCCACTCATGTTTGCTGCACCATCATACCCTTGTCCACGACATCTACTTATGTCAAGACCCTTATTTTCAATACTTAATACAATTTCTTTTTCAAGGCTTGCAGCGGTCTGATCCGTGATGGCATGAAATCCGAGGAAAACTTCATTTATCTTTAATGCTGTAACAGTATTCTGTTGATTTGTTTCAACTGTCACATAACGAAAAATCTGACTAAGTTGGTCAGTTTTAGAAATGTCTTGTGTTGTATCTATTATTATGGAAAAAAATGGAGAGCTCTTGATCTCATTAACAATATCCTGCTCTATCTTCTTTGACAATAAAGCAATTATCTCATCCTGTACTCTATGGCTAAGATACCGGACAGATCCCCTTGGCATTTCCAATAACTGCTGCAGAGTAGAGTCATACCTTGCTAGCAACTGAATAAAAGACAAAAAAACACCGCTGTTTGCTTGGCCTATCACTTCTGTGTGACCTCTGAAAGGAAGATTACACATTGCTAGTGTTAATGTCACATTAATCACTCTGCCAAGCACTTGCCTCCAGAAGTTTTTTTGCTTTCTAATTTCCCTTTCGTTTTCTTCATCTACAGTACCGTGACTGCGCCACTGCTGCATCAACATGCAAGCATGAATGTGCTGCATGGAGCTTTCATGATAATGCACTGCCTGTGTTAGATGGGACCAATTTCTCATACCATTCACCCATGCTGAATTGTAGGCACCACAGGTACGATCAGCAAAAAGCCAACATGGTTCACAGTAGGCACAGTCTAGTTTTGGAGAATAGCACAACCATGAACGTTGGAGCAATACTCCAGCTTGTGTTCTCTTAGTGTAAAATGTATGGGAAAAACAACGTCCTCCCTGTTTTTGGTCTCGTGGAAATGTTATGAGTGGCCTACAAGACCCCTGAGAAATGATGAATCTCTTTGTTTGACTGTCTGTAAGCTCTGATGGGAAATTACCACGGTCTGTTGGAAATTTATCAGCAATTGTATCATGACCTTCATCATCTACAAATGTTTCATCCAGATATTCTCTGGAAGGTTCCTCACTCTGACTCTCTATAGTAACTGCTTCACAGGATTCGTTATTCGACGCTGTCTCTGAGCACTCTGCATTTTCTGAAGCCTCAGTAGATATATTTGGTAAGTTTTCATTCTCCTCACCCTGGCCACTTGCCTGTGCACTGCTTTCACATTCTTCTATAAAGCTGATCTGACCACTGTCACCAGAAGTGCTGCTGCAGGGGGCTGGTATCTCACTCTGTTCTTTCTCAGCCTGTTTAAGAAATGAACTAATTTTTGGTAGTTTAGCCGTCTGCGCTAACTCGTCCTTTCTTTGTCTGCGCTTTTGAGCACCACTTTTAGGTTTTGGGCCAGGCGCCATTCTGAAAAGTAGATGGTAATTTATGTTTACTATGTTATGAGTAAATATTATAGCCTATTTAACAAATATGATGTTATACCATGTTCACCTCTGCGTCAAGGTTTCCTTCATAAATGGAAACCATGGCACAGTGCCGGATTCATCAAATAACGGACACCAGCATTCCACCTCGGTGTCTGTCATTTTGACGGGAAAAATAACGCTGCATACAGCACTATTCTAGTAAAAATTACGGAATCTGCGATGGAGGCTCCGACACAGATGTGAGCACTGTGTTTGCACTTCATTCTTCATAGGTTGTCATGCCCTATATATAGCAGATTTGCTTTGCTGTGGATTTCATCTTTTGCAATGCAAAGGGGAAAAGCCATAAAAAATGCACATGGAACATGTAGCTGAACATTCCCTTTGTACTGGTGGGGGATGTACATTATCCACCATTTTTTCAGAAATGCTGCACTGGCATTGTTACAGGGGCATTCTGAATTGTATTTTTTAATGGCACCATTTTGGAGCCAAATATAGTTATACATCATGTATTGTATAACTTTTATATATATATATATACAGTATATATATATTTTTTTTTTTTTTTTTTGGGGGGGATAATGGTTAAAAAAAAGTCCATTGTTTTGGGCTTTTTACGGGGTTTACCATAAAGTGTAAATAACATGTTGACTTTATTCTGCGCATCAGTATAATTACGGAAGTACCAAATTTATATACAGGTATTTTATTGTATGTTTTTTTTACTTTTGCACAATAAGAACTCTTTTAATTGTTTTTGTGTCGCCGCATTCAAAGACCCATAGCATTTTTATTTTACTGTTGACGGAGCTGTGTGAGGACTTGTTTTTTACAGGATAACTTGTAAATTAGTATTAGCACAAAAAAAAATAAAAAATCTATAATGGTTCCATCAGAGTGTCCGTCATTTTACCTGACACAATAGCACAGCATGCTTAGTGAATAGGTTCCGTCGGGCACGGTCATGTAACGGAGATTGAATTCCGTTTTCTTGCTCCTCTGACGGAACAGGAAAACGGAATTCTGGACGCAAGTGTGAATCCAGTCTAAGGTCACACGTGGCAGCCATTGGGCGGGCGGATATATTTAGATCTCCATGCTTCAGCCAAGGGATCCCAAGCCTGGGAACTGCGGGGCATTTAATGACTGCAGCTTTGCTGCCCTGCTTACTGACTGACGTTAAGGCTTCTTCCTGCAGTGAGTGATCATCCAGTGCACACAAGACAGTGTAATAAATGACACTGTCTTGTGCACTGGAAAATGTACAACTACTGCAGTGTCAGTGCAATGATATTATTTACTATACATAAATATATATATACATACTGCCTCTCTCTCTCCATATACATACTGTCTGTCTGTAGCTGCTGTAAATATTGCAGCAGGGCTTCTCCACTCCACTAATGGCTCTCTGTGGCTGTGTGTCGCTGTCAGCTCTGCTCTGTCCACAAGTAGCCGAAGAACTGTGGAAGCGAGCAGCAGAGAGCAGAGCGCAAACTCCCCCCCCTCTCCAGCTGAACTGCGCCTTGCCGGCGCCACATTTCACAAGAACTGAACTGTGGCAGAGCGCAAAACTCCCCCCCCCTCCAGTTCAACAGCTGATCGGCGCCCTGCCGGCGAGCAGCTATGTGTAATACACGCTGCTCGCTCTGGCAACTAATATGCCACGGGGGACTGAACTGTCGCAAAACTCCCCCCCCCCGAACAGCTATGTAATACACGCTGCGCCACGGGGGGGGGGGGGGTGCTGATGGGCCCGTAGCTTCTGTCCACGGGCCTCCGACTCAGTGATAGGCCCAGCTACTGTCCACGGGGGGCCCGCTGATGGGCTCGCAGCTACTGTCCACGGGCCTCTGTCTCAGTCCTCAGCATCGCGCAGCTGAGAACTGAGTCGGCCAGCAGAGGAACGGGCCCCCTTCCCACGCGGGGCCCTTGTGCAGCTGCACCGGCTGCACATGCGGTATGTCCGCCCCTGCAGGAACCCATCAACGGAAAGGCAAACGGAAACCATACCTTCCGTTTGCATTACCATTGATTTCAAGGATAATGCTTCCGTTGCTAATAGTTTCCGTTTGTCTCCGTTCCGTAAGGTTTCCGTTTTTTTTCTTTGACGGAATCAATAGCGCAGTCGACCGGATGTGCAGGACATTGATCTTTATTAGCTAATGCGAGTTGCCTTATATCTTGGCGCTTCATTAAGTATTCTTTCATGTGATGTCCACTCGCCTCCTTGGGTTGTATATTTTTTCCCTGTGTCTGTATATGTATTGTGGCTTTGTCAACCTTTTTTTGAAATAAAGATTTAGTATTCAGGTAAATTGATGCCATTTCTGGTATATTGGTATTCATATAGGAAGTAACCTGACCGCCGCACACGCGTCTTATTACCAGCACTTGCTATTGGCCGTACAATTTTTTTTTACTTTTACCGGCCTCCCAGTGTAAATACCTGTTGAGATAGTGGTTTACTCGCCTTGGTGATCAGTATAAGGCCTTATTCAGATGAACGTAGATTACGTCCGTGTGACGGCTGTTAAAACAACGGCCGTCACACAGACACATGTTTTTCAATGGGGCCGTTGTTTCAACGGACCGTGTGAAGAGTCCGTTGAAAAATGGATCATGTCCAATTTTCTACCATTTTTACGCATCCCTCGATACACTCAAGTCTATGGATCTGTGAAAACGGGACCCGCACGGGGGCAACACGGACATGAAAAATGACCGTTTTTCACATCCGAGTTTTCCCACGTTTGTCTGAATAAGGCCTAACACATATAGTACACACGTTTTACATGGGTGTCAGGTGCCCAAGCATCAAATGATCTCCCAGAATGTACGTTACCACTCACATTAAAATGATCCACGACCGCTAATTTGTATTTGTTCTTCTTGTGACGGATGCTGTACAATGGCATACGTCATCCATAGGCCCCCATGTTAAAAAAACCATATACTGGGGGGTATACGTTTTTTGTGTGGGATCTCTCAGGATGGAATAACGCAGTCTACTACACTATTACATGCTTAAAAAAAAGGTAAACCAACATATACCAGCCTGATGGAGACCAAAAGAACACTCTTTTGGCCTCCGTCAGGGTAATGGAGCTCTATTGACACGTTTAGCGTGTACGTCGGGAACTTTCCCAACGCACCTGCTAAACGTAGGACCAAGACACAATGTGAACCAGGCCTGAGGCAGGAAGATACATGTAAAACTGGAATGGGGTCTTTGTTCTCAGTGATAGAGAAATCCTAGGTTTTACAATGTTTTCATATTTGGCATCACTAAAAATGTAATTGTTGATAGAACTTACTACCATAGCACAAAACGTGAAAAGTTTGAGATTTTTTTTTTATTTTTTGCCATTTTTTTGCCGATTTTTCTACATTTAAAGGGGTTGTCCTATCCTAACATCACAGAGGGGGGTCCCCAGCTTAGGCCCCTCCTCTACGAGCCAGAGCAGAGAACTGCTAACAAGTCTTAGCTATGGCGGACGTGAGCCGTCCATGAATTAAACATTACCCCATACTTACCTTGTTGTTTATGTTTTATATTCGCAGACACCATTGATCCTAATATGTGCCATGTGATTTTCATTTCATATGGGAGGTGATCATATGCTAATAGGCTTTCCGGGCGATCACAATTGACAACTGGAGGTCCCATCTTAGAGACCCTCTAAATTCAGCTAGGCTTTCCTGTAAGATTCCGTTTACAGCCCTATATTTAAATACCCTAAGGCAGATTGGTCCCCTATGGCATCCAGCACCCCTACACATGCCCCATTAGCCCCCAGTCTTATAAGAACCTGCGTCCAAACTGAACAGACCCTTTAATTTTTACTGCTATATTAAAACCCAACCACTAGGTGGTGCTACCTCACTATAAGGTACTTCATTAGGTAGAACTGTGAGGGAGCCTGAAGAAGTCATATGGCCATGTATAGATGGATGTTTTTCCATCTTGCCTTCCTAAAAATACAAAATAATCACTTAAAAGAGGGGTGAATCTTTATTTGTGTGTCGGTGTGAGTTTTGGTGGGATGGGCGGTGATGACTTCCTCCATGTGGTGATCTTGAATGGTAATGTGACTTTCCTGTTTAGTGAGGATGCTGGGCTGAAGGAAGGTCGTTCCTGGCGCCATATTGTGGGAGGTCCAAGGTCCCAAAGCACAGGTATAAGTACGAAGGGGGTTGAAACTTCAGAATATAAATTGGTGGGAATGTTGGCCCCCCAAGGTGGTTGGACGCTGACCGGTGAACATAAAAAGACTCTCCCCATTTTCTGTGGAGTGTGACATAGTATAAGTCGAAAGAGGGCCTGTTGTTCTTGAGATACGGGTGAAAATACCGCGGTTGTTGGCCACCTGGATTTACAGAGTCCAAGGCATTCAGGGCAGAGCTGCCAAGCAGGGCGGAAGCCGTATTGTGCACGCAGGAGTTAGATACGGGCGAAGTCATCACCGCCAACCAGTGTAAAAAGTTTTCCAATGACTGTTCTAAGAGTCCTGCCTCTCCAAGAAAGGTCAATTTTCAGTAAAAATTAAATTTGTGATATCTACGGGGTCCGCGACTTAGGGACCAAAAAGTTTCTCCTGCGGTGGACTGCTATAGCTGCTAAATCCAAGCACGCTTATTTGGACCCCGTTACAGACCGATCACGTGATCATCGGGGATCTAATATATATCAAGAGCTGCTATGGTCAGGGTTCGGAGGGGGTCAGGGTTTTGATCACAAAAGTCACAGGACGCAGACTGACAAGTCTTAATTATTTTTTTTGTAGTAACAGAATTTATTTTTCTCACTGTGTTGATGTATTAACTTCTACTGCCCATCATTAGTGAGTGCGCCCTTCACACATGATGCCCTTGTTCTCACCTCCCGTGACCCGTAGGAAGCTGGTAGAGTTAGACCGGGACACCCGCATTATAAATGCCTTACCAAACCACAGTACAACGCATGTAACAACACCAACATGTACTATCTACAATGCACACTCTGGCTAAACTAAAAGGAGGCTCCATTATGCAAGATCTCTGTTTGCAGTCAATGAATATGAATGTTCTTATTTACATCCAATAGCTGAAAACCCGTTTAGCCCTAATTCTTCCCACAGCTGATGGTTCGTATCCAGTCTAGACAATCTTTTGCGAGTTAAACAGTCTGCACATTTTACCTGCACTGATACATTGTAACAAACTATCAGGACAGGAGAGAGATTTGTGCTGTTGATGTATTATCCTCACAGATTGTAACAAACCCTCAGCTGTGAGAAGCAGTAGGTCTGTACAGGTTTTATGTACAAACTAGCGTTGTACATAACTATGATGCTAGGAGCCCGGCTCCCTGCACTGTGTTCGGTCCGGGACTTGCGGCCGAAATACGTCCCGTCCTTTACGGACCGAACATGCTCGTGTGAACCCAGCCTAAAGGGTATGTTCACACACAGAGTCAAAAACTGCTGAAAATTACGGTGCTTTTTGGGGTTGTTTTTGGAGCTTTTTTTCCTTTGACTATAAAAAAAACAGCTCCAAAAACGTCTCAAGAAGTGACATGCTCCTTCTTTTTACAGCGGCGTAAAAAAAAACACCCCGTCTGAACGAAATTCAGTTTTGGGCAGATTTTTCTAGGTGTTCAGCTACCATTTTTTCAGCCGTGTTTTGAGACGTTTACGCCCGGAAATACGCCTGAAAACTCTGCGTGTGAACATACTCTGAGGCTATGTTCACACGCTAAAGTAAAAATGGCTGTAAAATACGGAGCTGATTTCAAGGGAAAACAGCCTCTGATTTTTAGCCATTTTTAAAGCATCAAACGTTTTTTTGATGCGTTTTTTGGAGCCGTTTTTGGAGCTGTTTTTCTATTGACACAATGAAAAACTTCTCTAAAAACGGCTCAAGAAGCGACATGCACTTCTTTTTATCAAACGGCCGCATTAAAAAAACGCCCCATCTGAACGAAACGCCATTTTTTTCCCATTGAAATCAATGGCTAGATGTTTGGAGGCAATCAGCTTCCGTTTTTCTTCAGGCGTTTTTCGAGGCCTTTACGTCCCGAAAACCGCCTGAAAACACTGTGTGTGAACATACGTACCCTGAGGTTGGACCCCCACAATCATAATATTATGGCCTTTTCTAGCAAAACGCCATAACACAAAATGATGGGAGTACCCCTTTAACTGAATATGAGGTGGCACAACCTGTAACATTTCAATAGGGGGCACCTTCTTGTAGTAATGTAATCTTCAAACAGAAAGATAAATAAAAAAAATAGTCCGCTATTTGTGAAACCACACTCCATAACCGAATTTTACCTGTATAAATCTGCCCTTTTTTTTTTTGGGTGGCAAATGTGGCAACCATATTTGTAGCACAGGTGGCTGCTTCGCTGGTAGCATCCTTTGGTCACATTGAAGCCATCTTAAAAGGAAGTAATATTTTGGAAGTGTGACCACAAGCTTCTCTTTTCTGTAACTCTCTATTCTTAACCCTTGCTGATTTCCTAAGGTTCGGTGACGCAGGGTGGTGCTTTACTGAATAACGAAAAGTGAAACTTTGTTTTTGGAGAAATCATTACCCGTGTGGAGCAACGTATATGTATGTATATCAGTTCCTTTACTTTTTGGTGTCACCTCATTTTGGTCCTGGTGGACTGACAGCAAAAGCTTCATGAGTCCCAGCACCTTGTGACAAACACCACAAAAAGTCACTGTGTATTTGGACACACAAACCTATATGAGATAAGATAAAGTGCTGGAACCCCAGCGATCAACTGTAATCTGTTGGGGAACCTGGACACAAGAATCTAATTTGCCCTCAGCGCCACCACAGGGGAAAGAAAGCACTACATTGAAATCAATGGGCTATCCATGAAGCTCATGGACATGCCAGGTCCTCCAGAAATGCTCTTTGTAGCTGCTTTCTTAATGACAACTTTAAATGAGATACCCTTCTCTATTTACTCAAAATGCCCTAATAGGGTGTTTGAAAATGGGTAAACGCCGTGACAGCTAATATAGTAATCCTGAAGACAGAGCCTCAGCTGAGTTTGGCCCCATACCCCTTCTCCATTGGCAATGTAGGTGAATATGTCGGAGATACCTTTTTCTGGCAGAGGGGTCATGTGGCAAAAAAAGCAGTGGGCTAACCCCTTCGGGGCTTGACTAATATCCTTTACTTAACCCTTTCCCACCCTGAATTTTAAGAGAACGTCAAGGGAAGCGGTTTATTCCACCATATAATTATGGCATAGGGGTAGTGCAGGTACAGGAGCGCTAGTGAGTGTCAATGGTAATATACATCCGACATCCCACTACAAGGGCCAAGATTGGAAACTGCTCCGATCCCTGACGTTTATCCCCTTAGATGCCGCGGTCAGTGGTTTATCAGATGGGGTTCCCTCTTTCATCCCATCTGCACCCACCCTGATGCAATCACAAGGTGCCAATGGGTAACCCAAAATGGTGCCATTAAAAAATACAACTCATGCAGCTCTCATTTTGCTCCATCGACAGAAAAATAATAAAAAATTCTGTCTAACAGAAGTGATGAAAAAAATCAGTGTGCCCTGAAAGCTCAATAGAAGGCATACCCTTAAGGGTGCCCATGAGGTTTTTTTTTAATTTATTTTGTTGCATATAAGACAGACTGAGCCTATGTCTGTAAGAGTCATTACTTAAAAGGGTTGTCCCTTTTTACTGTTTATTTAGACAGCTTATAAAAGTAAGTTGTGGGTGGGTCCACCCTCTTGGACCACCATCATTGCCGCATATATGCCTGTTTTTGATGCTTCCATTCATCTCTAAAGAGAAGGACAGTGAATGCTCATCCTGCTCTCTGTCTGAGAAGAGGGATTTGAGGCCATCGTTCTTGGCAACGGTGGGGTGTCAGACCCCCAACTAACTTACTTTTACATACAGAGCCTGCAGCAATCGGGAGACATGGCGATGCCTCCTGCCTATTGTCCACATGACCTTATTTTATCACCCTACATAGATGTCCGTTGGCAAGTGCACAAGACACAGTCATGTGTCAACTAAGCTCTTGCCCTGAGTGGGAAGAAGTGTCAGTTGGCATTTTTCTTTCGTAAAGAAGCAGCATGGTTAAAAAGCATTATAAAGTGGTCCATTGGGTCTGTATTTTACCTTCCTCCCTCTTAAATATGTATAACCTCCTTGTTCAGAAACTTCTCCGACATCTTCTTAGTGCCAATTTGACTTTGAGTTGAAGACCTGAGTTCTTTGAGACGTGCTGGTTGCTAGGGAAAAGCTATTTTGGTAGTATGATCATGCCAAGGTCATAATAGCCCACCAGTCTTTTGGTGGAACCGTGCTCTGAGACCATCATTGGGCCCTACTACATAAGATCCAACAGAAGACAACCTAATCACAATTTGACACATCACTTTTTGCAAAATAGCCTATTAGTCCTTATTGACTTATTGCCTACTGATACGACCATCCAAGGCTGGCCCTAGGATCTATGATGCCGTGTGCACTACCTTCTATTGACACCCCCTTATGGTGTACCATATAGCGCCAAAATGACACATTCATAGTGCCCAAGTAATATTGCTTGTAAGGTTCTTAAGTAACACTGCTCAATCAACAAACCAGGGAAGTGCAAATGCCAGGCCACCAGGGCCAGTGGGCCTCCTTTAGTAGGTGATGTGCCTTGTGCGACCACTCAGTTCACACACCCCTAGGCCAGTTCTGTGGTCATGCTGACACGGTTACCAAGCTAACACTATATCAAGCTATTATCCCCCCTTTAACTTTAAGCATACCTCCCAACCGTCCCGGATCAGGCGGGACAGTCCCGGTTTCTCACCGCTGTCCCGCCGTCCCGGGTAGTCTGCAAAATGTCCCGCTGGGCGCTGAAGTTGTATCAAAACATCTGATCGCTGCTGACAGGCGCCCTGCATGCCAGACGACTGCAGCAGCGATCCGACGAAGGCAGGAGTCTTGCGGCGGTGTTCTCACTGGGATCGATGCCGGCACGGGAGTAGACCAGTCCAGTCACCTGACCTGTCATTTTACCTCGCCGGTCAGGTGACAGGTCAGGTGACTGGATTGGTCCACTCCCGGGCCGGCATCGACACCAGTGAGAACACCGCTGCAAGACTCCTGCCTTCTTCTGACAGTGAGTGACGTCAAAGCAGAGCGGAGAGTGGCAGCAGTAGGGCCGGCTACCTCTACCACTTTCCGCTCTGGCAGCACAAAGTATAAGGGGGTTGTGTTGCGCTACCTACAGGGGGGCTGTGTGTGGAGCTATCTACAGGGGGGGGCTGTGTGTGGAGCTATCTACAGGGGGGGCTGTGTCTGGCGCTATCTACAGGGGGGCCTGTGTGTGGAGCTATCTACAGGGGGGGCTGTGTGTGGAGCTATCTACAGGGGGGCTGTGTGTGGCGCTATCTACAGGGGTGGCTGTGTGTGGAGCTATCTACAGGGGGGCTGTGTGTGGCGCTATCTACAGGGGGCTGTTTCTGGCGCTATCTACAGGGGGGCTGTGTGTGGAGCTATCTACAAGGGGCTGTGTGTGGCGCTATCTACAGGGGGGGCTGTGTGTGGCGCTACCTACAGGGGGGCTGTGTGTGGCGCTATCTACAGGGGTGGCTGTGTGTGGAGCTATCTACAGGGGGGCTGTGTGTGGCGCTATCTACAGGGGGCTGTGTCTGGCGCTATCTACAGGGGGGCTGTATGTGGAGCTATCTACAAGGGAGCTCTGGTGGATGATTTTTCCATTGACCGGTAGCAGAGTTACACAACTGGAAAAAAAAAATCCCCATCGTGTAACTCTGCTACCAGTCAATTGAAAAGTCATCAACCACAGGGTCTCCCTCTTGACTTTCATTGTTCTCAGCCTTTTGGTTTGTCCTGCAGCCACTGCTGCCGTGATGAGCAAATGTTATACCCAAGTTAGGAAAAGTAACACAAAGACGATATAATCTGAAATATAATATTGGTGATATCCATAGTTTTTTTTTGTAAGTCTAGAGATCCGCAGTGAGAATATGATCTTGTTATTTGAAGAAGGATCTGGTCGTGATTTGATGGGTTTATGCGGGATATTGAGCGTGGTTAGGGGCGTGGCTTAAAATGTCCCTCTTTTCCGAATTCAAAAGTTGGGAGGTATGGTTTAAATCACTGCAACCCCTGTTACTGTGTTACATGATGTTTGTACACCATAGGATTCCTTATCTCTTGTAAATAGACATACACCTTTCCCGTAGAAGAATCTGATTTACTTTTTCTTTATAAAGCAGCTGGCAGATCGTAAAATATATTTCATAGCCTAACTTCTATTGAAACCTAGAACTCCAGGCTTGACTGTGACATCACTTTGTTTATTTTCCCTGTACTTTGACATCACTGTATTTATTACCCCTGTACTGTGACATCACTGTGTTTGTTATGCCTGTACTGTGACATCACTGTATTTATTACCCCTGGACTGTGACATCACTGTGTTTGTTATGCCTGTACTGTGATATCACTGTGTTTATTATCCTTGTACTGTGACATTACTGTGTTTATTATCCTTGTACTGTGACATTACTGTGTTTATTATCTCTGTACTGTGACATCACTGTGTTTATTATCTCTGTACTGTGACATCACTGTTTATTATCTCTGTACTGTGATATCACTGTGTTTTATGTTATTTTTAAACATTTTATTGAAGAAAAACTTTGAGGGTTTGCACATTAAAAGTATAAATTTTACAGCCAGACAGCATAAAACACATATGGTTTTACCATACAATCATAGAAGATGCAAGTAAGAAAAATGTCCCTGTTGCCTTCCTTAACCATTTTCTTACAATAAACATAAAGAAAACATAATAATGAAAAAAGGACAAGGTGATCATCCAAGGACATAGTTCGGCTAGATTATAAATTTTTCCAACATGCCCTTCAGGCTCTTAGTATGGTACCATGTTGTGTGCTAAAAAGATGAGGTAAGTCTGTACTGTAACGCCCATGTCCACGGACCGTCAGGATTACTCACCCCTTGACGGCCGCAGCCATGGAGCTGGCCCGCATCTCCTCAGGAAATGCCAAGAGTTCGTCAATGACATCTTCCGAGATCTCCTCTATGTCTATGTCGTGGTCTACCTCGATGACATCTTGATCTTTTCTCCAGACCCGACGACTCATCAGAGACACGTCCAGCAAGTTCTGCTGCAATTAAGGGAGAATCGCTTATATTCCATACTGGAGAAATGCGTGTTTGAGAGAAATTCTCTACCCTTCCTGGGCTACATCATCTCGGATCAAGGTCTCAAGATGGATTCTGAGAAGGTAAAGTCCGTCCTGGAATGTCCACACCCTCAAGGCTTAAGGTCCATACAGCGCTTTTTGGGATTCGCCAACTTCTACCGGCAGTTCATCCCAAACTTCTCTTCACTGACAGTGCTCATCTTTACCCTCACCAAAAAGGGCATGAACGCCAAGGTGTGGACTCCAGAGGCAGAATCTGCATTTAATAGCCTGAAGAGTGCCTTCACGTCAGCCTCAACCCTCCATCATCCTGATATGTCTCGACAGTTTTCGTTGGAGGTGGACGCCTCCACTGTTGGTGCAGGCACACTTCTGTTCCAGAGAGGTCCCAAAAACAAGGCAGGGGTATGTGGCTATTATTCTAAACTTTTCTCTTCCGCAGAGCGCAACTACTCGATTGGGGATCGGGAGTTACTTGCAATCAAGTTGGCTCTGGAGGAGTGGAGACATCTACTGGAGGGTGCAGCTCACCCCATCCTGATATTTACCGACCACAAGAACCTCACCTATCTCCAGTTGACCCAACGGCTAAATCCCCGTCAAGCCAGGTGGTCTCTGTTCTTTGCCCGGTTCCATTTTGAGCTCCACTACCGTCCTGCCAACAAAAATGTGAGGATGCCTTGTCCAGGTTGTTCAAGACTGAGGACACCATGGAGTCTTTGCAAAACATCATTGATCCATCCTGCATTGTCTCTGTCAACCCCCTGCAAGTTAGAGACATCCCTCCAGGGAGGACTTTTGTACGCCTGGCAGCCAGAAGAAGAATTCTTCGTTGGGGACACAGCTCCAAACTGGCAGGTCACACAGGTGCCAGTAAAACCCGAGACCTGATTGCCCATCATTTCTGGTGCCCCACGCTGCCCAAAGACATCATGGACTTTGTCTCGTCCTGCACCGTGTGCTTGGCTAACAAGGTTGCTCACTCCAGGCCTGCTGGCCTTCTCCAACGGCTGCCTGTGCCCAAGGCCCCCTGGCAGCATATAGCAATGGACTTTGTCACGGACCGTCCTCCCTCTACTGGATGCAGTACGGTCTGGGTTGTGGTTGACCGATTCTCGAAAATGGCTCATTTTGTTCCGCTGACCAGCCTAACTTCTGCTTCTCGACTGGCCAACCTCTTCATCCAACACATCTTCCACCTGCATGGCTTGCCTCTGCATATCGTGTCTGATCAGAGGGTTCAGTTCACCTCAAAGTTCTGGAGAGCCCTCTGTAAACTCCTCGATGTAAAGCTGGACTTTTCCTCAGCCTACCACCTCCAGTCCAATGGTCAAGTCGAAAGAATCAACCAGATCATGGAGAACTATTTACAACACTTCATCTCCAGGCAACATGATGACTGGATGCAGCTTCTTCTTTGGGCTGTGCACTTATAACAGCCACACAAGCGAGTCCACTTCTGCCACACCGTTCTTCATCGTTTACGGCCAACACCCACGAATTCCTCTCCCGATGTCAGTTACGTCCCAGGTGCCCGCGGCTGGCTGTTCATTCAGGGACTTCCTGCAGATCTGGCAGCAAATGACAAAAAACAAAAAAAGTTCCTGGACAAAACCAGCACACTCTAGGTAGAAGTAATTTAGTATCAAAGACCATGTAAAATATTTATTAATTAAAAGATGCAATAGATACCATTTCCTTCACTGATAAACAAAACACTCAAAATCCAAGGAACAGCGATCTATCATCAACAATTATATTTGTTTAAAAAAAACACAAAAGGTCAGCTGAAAAGATAGCTAGACCACAATATAATAATATATCCAGGGCAACAGAATTATCACATTATATTTATATATATATATATAAAAACATTACACTGTATTACGCCGTGCTACAGAGATAGTTAGAATACAATATATAGAATATATGCACGTAGATCCAGAGGTACTCATCTATTTGTAGACATATTCAAGGGGCCCCATTAATAGATATTGTTGAGAGGGTCTTAGATTCAACCGGTTAATTGTCCGTCAGTGATGATACAGACAGCTGGGTGGTATGTGCCGATATTAAAGAGCACAACAATTCCTTGGATAGGCAGCTCACGTTTTTTCCAGACCGGTTTAGAAGGGAGAGAAATAAACTTGGATCTTCAAACAAGCCGGCACGATCCAACTCAAACCACGTGGCTTAGTATACAACCACCCACATCGCACAGCTTAGGACACAGAGCAAGTCCAAGTCGTGTCTCCCCGAACAGGTTCAAGAGAGAGATAAATTCTTTGCTCTCCAGACAAGATGGCACAGTCCAGCCCAAACCTCGTGGCTTAGTCTACATCCACCCGTATATCATAGCTTTGGGCACAGGGCATGTCCAGATTACAGTGACCCAGCATGGTATCTGCTCCAGAGCGGATACACGGCGTGTGACGTCAAACATGTAAACACATATATTTATATATCTCACAGAATCGTAATATATAAATTTAAAGAGTTTTCATATATATATATATATATATATATATATATATATATATATATATATATGTCTCATGAGATCCTTAGCATATAGTTTAGTTAGGACTATCGATAAAGGCAACAAACCCCTGACATATAAATATATTAAGGTCAAGGATATAGTATAATTCCGAATAATACAGAACTTCTTCACATTTGAGGATGATATATAACAGAATCTTCTTTCCACCAAGTCAAATACAAGACAATAAAAATTCCATAATTCCAGAGTAGAACCTAAATGCTCCTACCCTCGTGAAGAAGTTTCACTCCAGCTCCGGCCCCAAGAAGAGGGGGCGTTAGAGTGGGTATACTGTAACGCCCATGGCCACGGACCGATGGGATTACTCACCCCCCGACGGCTGCAGCCATGGATCTGTGAGCGCTATCCCGCATCTCAGGAGACGCCAGCGTTCACTTCCACTTCGTTCTGCTGTGGCCCGTAAAGGGCCAGCGCGCGCACAGGAAGAAAATCCGTGATTAGCCCATACTCACCCTGGACTATAAGAAGGGCCCTGCCCCTTCCTTCATTGCCTGAGCGTTGTTGTGTTTACCCGTGTTAGTCCTTGCAAATGGTCCCTTAGTGTTTTCCAGTTCCCAGTGTTCCCGTACCTGTGTCCTGTATCCCATGCTACTTTGTTCCTGTGCCTTAGAGAGTTGGAGTCGTGTTGTGCCACCGATCACGTCTTCTGTATTACACCACGCCTGGTGTCTGCTGCCAAGGTCCTATTCGAGCCTAACCATCACTACTGTCTTAATAACCACTGGTACCCTTACTCGGACTATAGACATTGACTTGGTACACTGGCCAGCTGCTATCCCGCATGCAGTACCGCCCAGTGGGTCCACATACCTGCAGAACGTGACCTGTACATCTGTCAGAGTCAATGAAGAGGACACAAACTGCTTACACTTTTTTAAGAATTTTCCTGTGTCAGTTCCCTTGTGTCTCTCGGTGTCTAACTTATCCAACACCATCTTGTGTTTGAATGCAGTGATTATTTTTACTAAAGTAGGAAGTGTGGACTGATCCAATGTCTAAGTATGCATTTCTTGGTGGCCACAACACTAGAGTCTGGATCATTCGGATCCACTTGAATACAATGGAATATGAAACCCTGCGGGGACATCACTTTGTTTTTTTTATCGCTGTACTGTGACATCACTGTAGACATTATCCCTGTGCTATGACATCACTATGTTTATTACCCCAGTAGTGTGACATCACTGTGTTCATTATCTCTGTACTCTGACATCAGTGTGTTTATTATGCCTATACTGTGACGTCCCAGTGTTTATTATTTCTGTACTGTGACATCACTGTGTTTAATATATCTGTACTGTGACATCACTGTGTTTATTATTATCTCCTAATTGTGATATCACTGTGTGAATTATCCGTGCTCTGTGAGATCACAGTCTTTATTACCTCTGTACTGTGACATCACTCTATTTGGAGAGTTACGCCCTATTCTTTATGGCATTGGTGCCACGACATGTACTCCCAAAGACACAATGAGGAAGCATTCTTTAAAGGGATGATTGACACGAAGTCCAGAAAAATCCTTGCCTTCAACATGGTCACTGCTTTTTCTCCCAAAATTCCTGTGCTTAGAAGCTCCGGATACATTGTGGTATATATGGGTAGGTTCACACGGCCTATTTTCGGACCTTTTTCCGCCTCGTAAAAGGCCTCGTAAAAACAAGTGCATGTCACTTCTTGAGCCGTTTTTGGAACCGTTTTTAATTGACTCAATAGAAAAACAGCTCCAAAAACAGCCGTAAAAAAACGCCACAAACAACGCTTGTTGCTTAAAAAATGGCTGAAAATCAGGAGCTGTTTTCCATTGAAAACAGCTCCGTATTTTCAGCCGTATTTTGTAAAGCGTGTGCACATACACTATGAGTGAATGATCATAGCAGCTCATGATATAATGCAGCCGACCTTCAATAGACCCTTGATAAGTTTTGCCTTCCCATATAGAACTAATACCCCATTTACAGTATTATACTATATTATCTGTTGATGAAGCAGAAGGCTCGGCTGCTTTCCTCACACCTTCGTGTCTTCTTTAAAATGAAATCTATAAAAAGAACTTGCATGATACACGTATTTCACAACTCTCTGCATATGCTGCATTTTAGAGGACAAGTAATTGGCTGGCACGGACTTGTAGTTTTTTGTACCCTCTACGTGATAATAAAATAGAAAAAATAGAGGAACATGGAAAATACAGGCATCGCCATGAACTTCCTCCAAACTTTTCACCTTTGGCCCTTTGACTTTTTCAACTTTTTTTCACTTGTAGTTCAAAAACACTCGAAAACCACAATTTTGATGGGTAATAGAGATGTAAATACTGCTTAATGCCTCACAATCATTATTGTATTATATGGCTTGTGCAGGTTTACATGTTTAATATATGAACATCACACATGATCCTATATGTAAAACAAAGAGCAGCAAAATACTGCTGCCTATAATAACCAATCGGATTCCAGTTGCAGGGTTAGTGTCGGCAGATGCCAGTGTCCACGGGGCTAAGAAGAGCCTATGGTGATCTGGGTAAAAGTACATTTGTCATTTTGATTGTGGGGTAAACATGGGACTCACTGTTACTCTGTTGTCCATTGGATCACGTAAATCTAAACCTGGATCCAGCCTTTTCCAGCAGTCATTTTCTTGTATTTCCCAAAAATAACAGCAATGATTGGTTTAAAGTTTTAAACGAACTATATCACCCAGTTTTTGCCTCATTTTCATAAATAGGCTCTGCTGTTTTCCCCCTAGGGCACCAGGGATTATATTCTTTTCCAACAGTTTGAGCAGGGATAAAATAATTTTTTTACATAATGACTGAGAATCTAGTACTGATTTTTACACTGGACCACCAGGACTCAGATTCCCACCCCCACCCCCACAGTACCACCAGGGACCAGACACTATTTGTTCCTCACACATTTGGATAAAATCATCAGAGTTTTTTATAGTTTTGCCATTGCCCATAGCAGCTTTTTGCCTTTTCAACGGTTATGAATCGACCACATATTGTTTAAATGTAATACCAGGTGGGGTATAGGGCTTATATACGACAGAGGCAAGCCATGAAAGAAGGGGCTCAGTCCTGGTTGGTCCCATTTCTATTTGCAAAACCCTAAGCAGAACTCCTTTCTCCAGAGGTACTGCATTTTTAGCAATTAAAAGAGGGTGAGGAATTGGGCCAAGGGTCATAGAAAAGAAACAAACACCAGGCTATTCTATCCTGGGTGGCAAAACTCTGCACCATAATGGCGGCCCAGTTTGATATTTTTCCTCTCTTCTGTGTACGCCACTGGGTATCTGCTGCTACGTTTAGCATTGGACCTCCAAGGATCAGACACTGTCCTTCTCCCTGGACCCAAACGAGTAATGCGCTGGTATTGCCTTGGATTACCAAAACTTTTTGTCTGTTGGAGAACCAGGTATAACCCACTGATTTTCCTGAACACAGTATAAATAATTAGTTAATGAACACCACTGACCACCAGGGACCCAATATAGAAGGTAGCACTTCTAACTACTTGGAACCATATGTTTTTGTAAAAGTTTGGGTCCAAATTTTCCTTGTACATTGCTAGAAATATGTAAAAAGGAGATTCCTCCATATTGAAGACTTATCATAAGCATCGGCTCTTTTATATACATTACTAGGAGAATTGTAGCAGCTCCAGTGAAATCATTTGTGTGGGTTCTGAATTTTTTTAAATAAATAACTTGCAGTCGTGTAACGTTATTGAGCGTTATCGGCGTTCATATATTGCATGTGTCACAGTTGAGTGAAGTAGATAAGAAAACTAGAGGCCTTATCTGTCTCTCCCTTAAACCTGTCCACCAAGCATTCTGGGAGCAAGTTGTGCTGAGTTAGTGATGTGCAAGTAGAAGATGAAGACAACTGAGCACTATTTTGGCAGTTCATGGAGCTGTCTAAGAAATGTTGTGAGAGAGATTTGCATGTATCAGAGTTTTCTAAAGGGATAGTCCTTAATTTCTATCCTAAATTCTGTCTAGTGACAACCCCTTGTAATCTAATAGACTTGGGGCACCCCTTTTTTTAGTTAAGGGGGTTGTCTGGTTTAGAAAACCCATTCTCAATACCCTGTTAGGGGAATCTGAGTTAATATAGGGGGTCTCCATTTCAGGAGCCCCATCTATTAGCCAGTGTATGGTGAATGGCTACAAAGAGTTTGGGCTTTTCTCGCTCTAAAGGTCCTAAGATGTCCATGAATTTAACGGACAGCCAATTAATTTCAATGGGAACTCTGTAATGCTTCAGTTCTCCTGCGTGGACGCTGCAGGGGAACTGAACACTTACTGCCTGGTTCACCGATTACAAGTGATCACAAGGAGTTCTAGTAGCGGGACACTGTATGATCAGCTTACTATCGGGCGATCCTTCTAGCATAAAGGGATTGTCCAAAGTGGACAATCCCTTTAAATTCATTATCGCTCTCAGCTCTAGAAAACATCCGCTGCTTCTCAGAAAAAAATCCCCTGTGATCAACTTCTTGCTTGATTGCATTCAGTATATGAGGAGTAGCTGCTCAACAAGGCCAAGCTCTTGTACTGATGCAGTGTCTCGAAAGACAGAAAATGTAATATTAGAAATGTCTCAATAAATTACACCTGGAGTAATCATCTTATCTAAATATTCTGCAGGTCACTGTCACTTATAATGGTTAAAATACAGCAGATATTATAATTCCCAGTCACTGACTGGTCGGGAAATTATATACTGGGCTTATTTCAGATACATGATATCATTACTATTATTATTGTTATTAGATTTAAAGGGGTAGTATCATTGAGACAACCCTTTTTTCAAATGAAGCAGCCCTGGAGGTCAGCTGATTGTTACAGATCCGGATTCTGAAACCCCTGGCCCGAAGTTGGGACCAGCCATATATTTCAACCAGTGGCGTAAATATAAGAGAGGGGGCCTTTAGCAAAGATTAAAATGGGGTTTGACACAACTGCCTACTGTTTTTTTGCCCCTCCACCCCCTTTCCATGACTCTTTAACCCCTTCCCGCTTTGGCCACTTTTGACCTTGCTGACAGAGCCTCATTTTTCAAATCTGACGTTTCACTTTATGTGGTAATAACTTCGTAATGCTTTCACCTATCCAAGCGATTCTGAGATTGTTTTCCCATGACACATTGGACTTTTTGTTACTGGCAAAATTTGCTCAATACATTCAGTATTTAATTGTGAAAGACACCAAAATGTAGTGAAAAATTGCAAAAATTAGAATTTTTTTACATTTAAATGTATCTACTTGTAAGACAGGCAGTTATACCACACAAAAATGTTGCTAATTAACATCCCCCATATGTCTATACGTCGTTTTTTGAATATCGTTTTATTTTTCTAGGACGTTACAAGGCTTAGAAATTTAGCTGCAATTTCTCACATTTTCAAGAAAATTTCATAAGGCTATTTTTACAGGGGCCAGTTCAGTTGTGAAGTGGCTTTGCGGGCCTTATATATTAAAAACCCGCAATAAGTCACCCCATTTTAAAAACTTCACCCCTCCAAAGTATTCAAACCAACATTTAGAAAGTTTCTTAACCCTTTAGACATTTCACAAATTTACAAAGGTAATTTTTTTTGCAGAAATTCATTTTTAATACATTTTTTGAGTCTGCAGTTTTTAGAAATATCCCACATGTGGCCCCAGTGTGCTAATGGACTGAAGCACCGGCCTCAGAAGCAGAGGAGCACCTAGTGGATTTTGGGGCCTCCTTTTTATTAGAAAATATTTTAGGCACCATGTCAGGTTTGAAGGGCTCTTGCAGTGCCAAAACAGTGAAAAAAAACACCAAAAGTGACCACATTTGGGAAACTACACACCTCAAGGAAACAGGTTTATTGCAGAAATTATTGGAAGTAGGCTGTGAAAATTAAAATCTACATTCTTTCAAAAAATATGTAGGTTTAGCTAATTTTTTCTCATTTCCACAAGGACTAAAGGAGAAAACACATTTGTAAAGCAATTTCTCCCGATTAAAACAATACCCCACATGTGGTCATAAATTGCTGTTTGGACACACGGCAGGGCTTAGAAGGGAAAGAGCGCCATTTGGCTTTTGGAGCTCAAATTTAACAGGAATGGTTTGCGGAGGCCATGTCGCATTTGCAAAGCTCCCAAAGGTACAAAACAGGGGAAACCTCCCACAAGTAACCACATTTTGGAAACTACACCACTCGAGGAATTCATCTACGGGTGTAGTGAGCATTTTGACCCCACATGGGTTTTATAGACTTTATTAGAATTGGGCAGTGAACATAAAAACAATCCTTTTTCTTCAATAAGACGTAGCTTTAGCTCAAAATGTTTCATTTTCTAAACAAATAAAGGAAAAAAAGAACCCCAACATTTGTAATGCAACTTCTCCGGAGTACGGCAATACCCCATAATGTGGTCATAAACTGCTGTTTGGGCACACAGCAGGGCTCAGAAGAGATGGTGCGCCATTTGGTTTTTGGAGTATAGATTTTCTGGAATGGTTTCTTTGCACCATGTCGCTTTTGCAAAGCCCCTAAGGTACCAGTACAGTGTAAACTCCCCAAAAGTGACTCCATTCATGAAACTATACCCCTTTAGGAATTCATCTAGGGGTGTAGTGAGCATTTTGACCCCACAGATGTTTCATAGATTTTATTAGAATTGGGCAGTGAAAATAAAAACATTCCCTTTTCTTCAATAAGACGTAGCTTTAGCTCAAAAATTTCATTTTCTCAACAAATAAAGGAAAAAAAGGACCACAATGTTAGTAAAGCAATTTCTCCTGAGTATGGCAATACCCCATATGTGGTCATAAACTGCTGTTTGGGCACACGGCAGGACTCAGAAGGGAAGGAGCGCCATTTCGCTTTTGGAGTACAGATTTTGCTGGATTGGTTTATGGTCGCTATGTCGCATTTGCAAAACCCCTGTGGGACCAAAACAGTGGAAACCCCCACAAGTGACCCCATTTTGGAAACTACAGCCCTCAATGTATTCAACTAGGGGTGTAGCGAGCATGTTAACACCGCAGGTGTTTTGCAGAAATTAGTGTGCACTCGATGTTGCAGAGTGAAAATGGGATTTTTTTTCATAGATATTCCAATATGTGGTGCCCAGCTTGTGCCACCATAACAAGACAGCTCTCTAATTATTATGCTGTGTTTCCCCGTTTTAGAATCACCCTACATGTGGCCCTAATCTTTTGCCTGGACTATCGACAGGGCTCAGGAGTGAAAGAGTATCAATGCGAAATTGAGGCCTAATTTGGCGACTTACAAAGTATTGGTTCACAATTGCGGAGGCTCTGATGTGAAATAATACAAGAAACCCCTGATAAGTGAACCCATTTTGGAAACTACACCCCTCAAGGCATTTATTAAGGGGTGTAGTGAGCATTTTCACCCCACAGATCTTTTTCATAAATGACTGCGCTGCGGATGGTGCAAAGTAAAAATTATAATTTTTCCCTAGATATGTCATTTCAGTGGGAAATATGTAGTGCTCAGGCTGTGCCACTGGAGACACACACCCCAAAAATTATTAAAAGGGTTCTCCCGGGTATAGCGATGCCATATATGTGGAAATAAACTGCTGTTTGGGCACGCTGTAGGGTTCAGAAGGGAGGTAGTGCCTTTTGGCTTTTTTGTGCGTGGATTTTGCTTTGTAGTAGTTTTACTCAGTGGCGGATTAAGTAGACCATGGGCCCTGGGCTGTTACCCAAACTTGGGCCCCCCTTCCTCACCGCCGCCCTGCCGCGCCGTAACTATTTTTAACACTACCTTTTTGGGCAAGCATTAACAGTGTTACGATTTCCCTTGTCACAGCGCGGTGTCCCTACATACTGACAGTATCACACTGTGCAGGGACACAACCTCCTGACAAGGGGAATTGTCTATCAGTCCTGGACTGCAGAAAGACTTTTTGTGAAATACAAGGATTCCTATAATAAAAATGTCAGGAGAGGTGACAGATTCTCTATAAATCTAGTGACTCACAGGTGACGACGTCTCAGATTCTAGTAGTTTTTTTCCTCTTTTCTTCTCCATCCGGTCCAGCGCTCATGACGACTTCTCCCGGCCATGACTCATTTCTGCAGAATTTGCCACTCAGACGTCTCCTCACTTTTCCAACATTTCCACACCTATAAACGAAAATAAAGTTATCATGGTGCCACATACTGTACCCCTAAATATAATAGCACCAAACACTGCGCCTGAATATAATAATACCACACACTGTAAAACACCACATACACACAGCCCCCTGTACATAGTGCCACACACAGCCCCTGTAGATATTACACACCCCCATAGATATCGCCATACACAGCCCCCTCTATATATCACACATCCCCCCCCATAGAGAGCGTTACACACAGCCCCCTATATAGTGCCAAACAGCCCCCCTGTAGAGAGCGCCACACAGCCCTCCCCCTTGTAAATAGCACCAAAAAGCCCCCCCTATAAAGAGCGCCACACACATACCACTGTGGATAGCACTACACAGCCCCCCCCTTGTATATAGTGGCACACAGCGCTCCCCCTTGTATATAGTGGCACACAGCGCTCCCCCTTGTATATAGTGGCACACAGCGCTCCCCCTTGTATATAGTGGCACACAGCGCTCCCCCTTGTATATAGTGGCACACAGCGCTCCCCCTTGTATATAGTGGCACACAGCGCTCCCCCTTGTATATAGTGGCACACAGCGCTCCCCCTTGTATATAGTGGCACACAGCGCTCCCCCTTGTATATAGTGCCACAAGGTTATGTACACATTTAAAAACTTTATATTATAATATATATATATATATATATTATAATATAAAGTATGTGTGTGATTGATTGATTTCATTAAAAAATATTTTCACTTTTTGAGATACAGCTGCTTTGTATCCTGTATCCGTCAGGTCAGCAGGACTGACAGGATCAGTGACACGCAGGATCCACCTCAAATCTATCACATCTAAGATTATAATTTAGCGCAGGGCCCGTTTCACTGATCCCGTCAGTCCTGCTGACCTGACGGATACAGGATACAAAGCAGCTGTAGCTCAAAAAGTGAAAATATTTTTTAATAAAACGGAATTACAAGTTGCACCAAACACACATTTTTATAAAAAAATTAAAAAAAACGACGTGATTTTTGCGACGTTTTTTCCGTAGACAATTGCTATTTTAGAATTTTTATTCATAAAGTTTGAAAATAATAGTAAAAAAATAAGCTTTTTTACGTTTCAGCTATTTTTTTTGGTAATAACAGTTTTACCCTAAAATAGACCTTTTATTTGTAATCGTCATTGTTTACCGTAAATTTTAATATATTACATGTCTATATTAGGGTAATTGGGTCAGCGCTAGCGTTACAACAATGTTTGGCGGGGGGGGGGGGAACGTTTTTATTTTGGGGTGGGTATTTTATGTGTATTTATTATTTCTTTTTTTTTTGCACTTTACTTTACTATTTTTTTATTACTATGGTCTGTCCCCCAAAGGTCAAAGAAGACTTTGGGGAACTTTATATATATTTTTTCTTTATTTTACACCAGGTTTTTCCACTGTAACTGGGGCTGCACAGCAGCCCCAGTTACAGGGGAAATCAGCCCTCTCATAGTGACGATTGTCACTAATAGGGCTGTGCTGGGTCTAGTTAGACCCAGCAACAGTCTGTCACTAACGGCACCCGGTGATCATGTGACCAGTCACATGATCACCGGGAGGAATAGAGACAGCGCCGCTGCTGCTGTCTCTATTCCTATACACAGCGTTCATTGAACGCTGTGTAAGAAGACATCGGAGAAGACAGAAGCAGCGAAAGCTGCTTCTATCCTCTCCTCAGGGTCCCCGGCAGTCACTGACAGCCGGAGACCCGACATTCAGCTGCCCGATCGCGCGGGCAGCAAGTTAAAACCCGAGCCGTAGAAAGTCTATGGCTCGGGTTTTAAGGACCCATCCCTGACCGCTGGCCGTAAAAATACAGCCAGCGGTCGGGAACCAGTTGGGTAGGAGGATAACTAACCTCAGCGCCGGTGACCGCCCGGCTCTTCTCTTCTCTTGCAGCTTTGGAGTAACAGAACAGCCGTCCGTCGCTGTTCTGTTACTCAATGGCGCACTTGTCAGGGAGGCGTGTCCTACCCCTTTCCCGGCCAATTCCCTGCTCCTCCCCTCCTCATCTTCGGAAGTTAGCAGCGCTAGCGCGCTGAATAGGTTTGGAAGATGTGCGGTTCGGGCTGCCATGGGCCCCCTGGGAGCCTCGGGCCCCGGGCGGCCGCCCGAATCGCCCATATGATAATCCGCCACTGGTTTTACTGGTATTTCAGTTTATAATGTGGGGGTACATGTGAGTTGGGCAGAGTAGATCAGGGGCTTAGTAAGGTGCTATAATAATGGGGTAAACAATAAAATAATCCATAAATATTTGTTATGCTGTGAAGCAATCCTTTCTGCACAGGCCGGTGTCGCACTGATGTCCTTTCTTATCTGTTTTTTGGTCCACACTCCCCACCTTTGCAGTTTGGGGAATTTTGCTGGGAAGTGTTGTCCTGGTATAATACGGGCACCGTCGCTTTCATCAGATATGTTTGGGCCTTACCCCTCCTGGTTCCCTAATTTTAGGGCATTGATAAATCGCCACTTGAAACAGAAGAAATGTTCCCCTCGGGCCTGCACAACCGCATATTTTTCTTTCCTGACTTATTGGAGCCTTAACTTATTTTATTTTTCATAGACGTAGTGGTATGAGGGCTGTTTTTTTTGCAGGACGAGCTGTAGTTATTATTGGTACCATTTTGGGGTACATGTGACTTTTTGATCACTTGTTATCCTTGTTTTTTGGGAGGCAAGGTGATCAAAAAACAGCAATTCTGGCATAGTTTTTTAGTTGTTTTTATACAACGTTCACCACGCCTCATAAATTACATATTAACTTTATTCTGCGGGTCAGTCCTTCTCCGGCGATACCAAATTTATGGCACTTTTTTATGTTTTACAACTTTTTGCACAATAAAATTACTTTTTGGATACATGCGACGTTTTGATCACTTTTTATTTCAATTTTTGGAAGACAAAGTGACCAAATAACAGCAACTCTGGCATTATTTTTTAGTTATTTTTTTTACGGCATTCACTGCGTCGGACAAATAACATAATATTTTTATAGCTCAGGTCGTTACGGATGCGGCGATACCAAATATGTATGTTTTTTTTAAAATAATAAATGACTTGATGAGGGCCTGTTCACATCACCGTTCGCTTTCCGTTCCGGGGTTCCGTCTGAGGTTTCCGTTGGGTGAACCCCGCAACGGAAAGTGAAAGTGAAAGCACAGCTTCCGTTTCAGTCACCATTGATCTCACCATCGACTCCGCTATTGATTCCGTCGGAAAACCGGAAACCTGCCGGAATGGTGACGAACGGAAAGTATTAGCGATGTTTCTGTCACCATTGAGATCAATGGTGACTGAAACGGAAGCTGTGCTTTCACTTTCACTTTCCGTTGCGGGGTTCACCCGACGGAAACCTCAGACGGAACCCCGGAACGGAAATTAACGGTGATGTGAACAGGCCCTTAGGGAAAAAGGGCGATTGTGTTTTATGTTATTACTTGAAACTTTTTTTTTTTTTTTACAACTTTTATTTTTACTTTTTTTGCACTTTTCTTTACACTTTTATTTAGTCCCACTAGGGGACCTGAAAATCCAACTGTTTGATTGATGTTCTAATACAGAACTGTCAGTTGTTCACTGACAGCAAGCCGATCAGGCTCCGGCTCCGGTCGGGGCCTAATCGGCTTCCGTAATGGCAGACAGGAGACCATTGTTAGGCCTCCTGTTGCCATAGTAGCAGTTGGCAGCCTTGCCATCGCATGGCAGGCTGCCGATTTGCTACAAACCACTAAGATGCAGCAATCGCATTGAATCGCTGCATTCAAGGGGTTAATGGCAGGAATCTGAGCTAGCTCTGGTTCCGGCCATTACAGCGGGGTGTACGCTGTAACATATAGCGGACACCCACTGCTGATGACGCCGGCTCAGCTTCTGAGCCGGAAGCTGAGCTGGCGCCATCTTGCCGATGGTACCGGAAGCCTTTTAGGCCCCCACCGGTGAGCGGGGCATAGGAGGCTTCTGTTGCTGGCAGACCGGGAGGTAAGTATTAGGCTTTCGGTTGCGATTGCAGCCACCAGCAACCCAGCGATCACGTTGCTGGGGTGCCGGTGGCTAAAAACTCCTCACATGCTGCGATCTCTATTGAACGCAGCATCTGAGGGGTTAATCGGCCGGATCGTATGCTAGCTCCGGTCCTGGCCATTACCTTAGGGTGCAAGCTATAACATACAGCTGGCACCCGGCGGCGATGGAGCAGGCTCAGCTCCTGAGCCCGCAGTATCACCGCAACGTAATGGTACTGCGCTTTGCGGGAAGCCTTGCCCGACTGCGCCGTATATATACGGCGGATGTCGGGAAGGGGTTAAGGGCACGTCCAGACGTGGCGGAATTGTTGTGGAATTCCGCTGCGGACAGTCCACAGTGGAATTCTCCAGTGGCCGTTTTTTACAGTTGTTTCAATACTTTTTTAGGCAAGTTAGTTCAGACATTGCAGAAAACTCTGCTGCGGACCATAGGCTGCGGTGCGGAATTTTCCTTCCACAGCATGCACTGTCTGTTGCGGAGAAGAAGCGGAATTTCACTGCGGATTTCAGCCTTTGCAATGCAAAAACTGAAATCTGTGGCCAGTCCGCTGTCGTTTCTGCAACGTCTGAATTACCTGTTAAATATGCAAATGTTGCTGCAGATTCTTTGTGTAATTGCCCCAAATATGCACCAACATTTGCAGCAGAAAATCTCCGCCACGTCTGGCCGTGCCCTTACACAGTAAAAACACTTTTTTTTAGACAAAGATTATTTGTTTTTGTGTCTCCATATTCGAAGAGCCAAAACTTTTTATTTTTCCGCTGATGCAGTTGTATGGGGCTTTTTTTTGCAGGACGACTTGTAGTTCTTATTGACTTTTTGATCACTTTTTATCACAGCAATTCTTGCATTGGTTTTTATTTTAGTTTTTACGGCATGCGGGTTAAATAATGTAATAACTTTATAGTTGGGGTCGTTACAGACACGGCGATACCAAATATGTGTAACTTTTTAACTTTTTTTATAATAAAGCATTTTGTAAGGTGAAAAGGTGGGTTTTTCATTTATTTTACTTTGGATTTTTATTTATTATTAACTTTTTTTTTTACTTTTTTACTAGTCCCACTAGGGGACTTCATTATGTGATCATCTGATCGCTTTTATAATACACTGCAATACTTTTGTATTGCAGTGTATTACTGCCTGTCCGTATAAAAAAGACAGGCATCTGCTAGGCCATGCCTCTGGCATGACATAACAGGCATTAACTACAGGCAGACCTGGGGGCCTTTACTAGGACCCCGGCTGCCATAGAAGACACCGGCACCCTGCGATCACATCGCAGGGTGTCGGTGGGGTGAGAGATGGAGCCCCTTTCCTCCCTCCAAAACCACTCAGATACGGCACTCGCTATTGAGCGCCGCATCCGAGGGGTTAAATGAGCTTCTCGCCCGTTTGAGCAGGTTTGCCCCCATCCCTCAGTTACCT